>NC_083315.2:118180471-118481155 GCF_963455315.2 Globicephala melas
TGATGAATTTGTCAGCGTGGCTGTGAGGACTTCGGGCATTCAGAACCAAGCATACCAGCTTGTGAGTGAGGATGTCAATAGAGTTTCTTAGGACAGACACACAGTGTAGCTATGCTTTTCTTCTCACTGTGTTGTTCTTGGCTCACTGACTCCGTGACCCTCCAAGCCTTGTTCTTTGGCCTTTTCAGGGATTCTGTGAGTTAGCTAATATTCTTCTATAGATCTGTTTATGCTAAAACTAGCTCATTCAATTCTATTGTTTGCAAGTAAAAGCCCTAATTAATAGAGTTTCAGGTGGCAGGTTACTAATATTGTATTGCATATTTGAAAGCTGCAATGATAAATACAAAATTATAAATACTCCATATGCTGGAATATACATGCAAAGATTTCAGGTGTTGATCTTCACTCAGTATTTGTAAGAAAAAATTGATTAATATACCTAGAGGCTGTGCACTGCTGGTGGTTGTGAGAGTAACGTATTCTGCTAGGCTAAATCAACTTGTGAGTTTTAAGTCTCAAATGCTATCATCAATAGAGATGTAGATACTGTGGCATTGTGATAATATTAATAACTAGCATTTGTTGAGTGCTCACCAGGTGATGCTACATGGATTATTTTATGTAAACTTCAGAATAAACTTTTGAAGTACTTTTGTTTTTGTTTCTTGCGGTACGTATGCCTCTCACTGTTGTGGCCTACTCCCGTTGTGGAGCACAGGCTCCGGACGCGCAGGCTCAGCGGCCATGGCTCACGGGCCCAGCCGCTCCGTGGCATGTGGGATCTTCCCGGACCCGGGCACGAACCCGTGTCCCCTGCATCGGCAGGCGGACTCTCAACCGCTGCGCCACCAGGGAAGCCCTCGAAGTACTTATTATTGGCATCTCTATTTTACAGATGAAGAAATTAAGGTTTAGACTAGTTAAACTACTTTCCCAAGGTCACCTGACTAGGTAGGCAGGAGTACAATTTGGACCTATAGCTGTCTGACTGTAGATTCTTCATTTTGCCATTATTATCACCGCCTCTCATCACTGAATGTAGATTTAATTGCTCTGCTCAAAATTGCATAGAATTTGATGAGGAAGTTAAGATGGAGGATGCATATTTACCGAAGAAAGCCAGAGAACCAATGTGAGTGCTCCATAGGGGAGTCACAGGCTAGGAACTAATGAGTCTCCTGGGTGGATCCCTTCTGTGCAGGAATTAGGAAAGTCTTTCTTAGACAGGTGAGTTATGCTCATTATGCTTGAAAGACTTGATATTCCAAGTATGTTCCATGAACCAGCACCGCTGACATCACCTGCGAACTTGTTAGAAATGGAGTTGTTTATGAAAGAATGAAGTAGGAAACTGAGGAATTTTCGGTATGAAGTCTTACATGTTATTTTATAGGAGAGGTTTTTGTTTCCTAAAAGAAATATTTGTTTGTCTGTACAAGAGTAAAATGTAGAAGAGATATTCAACTAAGTGTTTCTAATATACTTTCCTTCTGTTATCTCCTTTTAATTACATTATAAAGAATCATATATGTATACTTATAGAAGTGAAAGACACTAATGAATACTAAGGACCTAGCCATGAGCCCAAGTTTCCTCACGCTCTCCTTCATATTTAGTGTGCTCTTTATTGATCCAAGTTTTGATATTCCAAGTAGAATTATAGAGTTTGTAAGACATATTGTTCCTAAAAGATAAGTCAATCATAGCAATCAATGACTTGGATCAGTGTCTTACCTTCTTTGTCCTTATTTTTCATGACTCCAGGTGTGGGCTTTCCTTGCAAAGATCACTTAAATTCTCATTTCAGAAGCCACCTACCTGTCGCAGATGCAGGGGTGAAAAAAAGAAAAACACCCATAAGATTTTCTTGCTGGAACCAAAAAGCTTTCTGGAGTTCAGGTGGCTCTCATAGCCCTAACCAGATATCTGTCCAGACCCATTAAATCCTGGCACGTATGCCCTTGGGAAAGGTCTAAGATTATTTTACCCATGAAAAAATGCTGAATGAATGGAAAATTTCTAGCTGTGTGCCCAGAAAGAATGTTTAATGAAGACAACTGGTATCTCTGAATGGTTTATTGTTCCAATTGTTCTTAAGTCTGTAACTTAGTGGTAAAAACTTCTGAGGCACTAAGTATGCAAAGAAGGCATTTAAAATGATGAACCTTTACCATTTATTAGGACATTGTCCTCATTTTCATGTTCTCATTTATTTTTCTATTACATTTTTTGGAATAATGTATAAAGACTTACTTTTTAAAATTTTAAAAAACTTTTAAATTTTATTTATTCTTTAAAATTAAGGGATAGGAGCTTCCCTGGTGGCACAGTGGTTAGGAATCTGCCTGCCAATGCAGGGGACATGGGTTCGAGCCCTGCTCCGGGAAGATCCCACATGCCGCCGAGCAACTAAGCCCATGTGCCACAACCACTGAGCCTGCGCGCTACAGCCCGTGAGCCACAACTACTGAGCCAGCGTGCCACAACTACTGAAGCCTGTGTGCCTAGAGCCCATGCTGCACAACAAGAGAAGCCACTGCAATGAGAAGCCCACGCACCGCAATGAAGACACAACACAGCCAAAGATAAAAATAAATAAAATAAATAAATTTATTTAAAAAAATAATAAAATAAAATTAAGGGATAATTAACATATAATGCATTAGTTTCAGGTTTATAACATATAAACCTGTATATTACATCCCCATAACTTTTTGTTTTATGACAAGAAGTTTTACTTCTTGACCCCCTTCACCATTTCTCTCCGCCCCCAACTTCTCCCCTCTGGCAACCACCAATCTATTCTCCACATTTATGAGTTTTGTTTTGTTTTGTTTTGTTTTTTAAATTTCACGTATAAATGAAATCATGCAGTATTTGTCTTTTGCTGTCTGACTCATTTCCCTTAACATGATACCCTTAAGCTCTATCCACATTGTCTCAAATGGCAAATTTCTTTCTTTTCTTTTCTTTTTTTTGTCTATGTTAGATCTTTGTAGCTGCACACGGACTTTTCTCTAGTTGTGTCAAGCAGGGGCTACTCTTTGTTGTGGTGTGTAAGCTTCCTATTGTGGTGGCTTCTCTTGTTGTGGAGCACGGGCTCTAGGCATGTGGGCTTCATTAGCTGTGGCTCACGGGCTCTAGAGCACAGGCTCAGTAGTTGTGGCACACGGGCTTAGTTGCCCCGTGGCATGTGGGATCTTCCCAGACCAGGGATTGATCCTGTGTCCCCTGCATTGGCAAGCAGATTCTTATCCACTGTGCCACGAGGGAAGCCCCTCAAATGGCAAATTTCATTCTTTTTTTATTGCTGAGTGTATTCCATTGGATATATATACACCACACCTTCTTTATATATTCATCCATTGATGGACACTTAGGTTTTTTCCACATCTTGGCTATTGCAAATAATGCTGCAATGAACATAAGGGTGCTTATATCTTTTCCTATTTTTATTTTAATTTTCTTCAGATATGTACCCAGAAGTGGAACTGCTGCATCATACAGTAGTTCTATTTTAAATTTTTTGTGGAACCTCCATACTGTTTTCCATAGTGACTGCACCAGTTGACATCCCCACCAACAGTACATGAGTGTTCCCTTTTCTCCACATCCTCGCCAACACATGTTATTTGTTGTCTTTTTGATAATAGCCAGGTGTGAGGTGATATCTCATGTGGTTTGATTTGCATTTCCCTGATGATTAGTGACGTTGAGCTTCTTTTCATGTGTCTGTTGGCCGTCTGTCTGTCTTCTTTAGAAAAATGGCTATTCAGTTCCTCTGCCCATTTTTAAAATCAGATTTTTTGTTTTTGTTATTGAGTTGTATGAGTTCTTTATATATTTTGGATATTACCCATTTATCAGAGAGATGATTTGTGAATGTTTTCTCCCATTCAGCAGGTTGCCTTTTCATTTTGTTGCTGATTTCCTTTGCTGTGCAGAAGCTTTTTAGTTTGATGTAGTCCCACTTATTTATTTTTGCTTTTGTTACCTTTGCTTTTGGATTCAGATGCAAAAAAACATTGGCAAGACTGATGTCAAGGAGCTTAGTGCCTAGGTTTTCTTCTAGGAGATTTATGGTTTCAGGTCTTAAGTTCAAGTCTTTAATCCATTTCTGATTTTGTTTTTTTGAACCCCCTCTCTTATTTTCTTAGTGAGTCTAGCTAAAGCTTTGTCAATTTTATATATATCTTCAATGAACCAGCTATTAGTTTCATTGAACTTTTCTATTGTCTTTTTAGTCTCTATTTTATTTATATCCACTCTGATCTTCTATTTTCCTGCCTTCTACTTACTGTGAGCTTCAATTGTTCTTTTTCTAGTTCCTTTAGGTGTAAAGTTCGATTGTTGAGATTTTTCTTGTTTCTTTAGGTAGGCCTGCATCACTCTGAGCTTTTCTCCTAGAACTGCTTTTGCTGCATCCCATAGATTTTGGCATATTATATTTCCATTTTTCTTTTGTCTCAAGGTGTTTTTGATTTCTCCTTTGATTTTTTTTGTTGATTCACTTGGTTGTTTAGTAGCATGTTGTTTAATCTCCACATATTTGAAAAATGTGCAGTTTTCTTCCTGTAATTGATTTCCAGTTTCATACCATTGTGGTTGGAAAAAAATGCTTGATATGATTTCAGTCTTTTTCAATTTATTGAGACTTGTTTTGTGACCTTACATGTGATCTACACTGGAGAATGTTCCATGCACACTTGAGAAGGTGGATGGAATATTCTGTGTGTATCTATTAAGTCCACATGAGCTAATCTGTTTTTTAAGGCAGATGTTTCCTTATGGATTTTCTGTCTGGATGATCTACCCATTGATGTAAGTGGGGTACTAAATTCCCCTACTATTATTGTATTGCTGTCAATTTCTTCCTTTAGGTTAATACTTGCTTTATATATTTAGGCACTCCTATGTTAGGGGCATAAGTATTTACACATGTTATATATTCTTGTTGCATTGACCCCTTTGTCTTTATGTAATGCACATCTTTGTCTTTTATTACAGTCTTTATTTTAAAGTATATTTTGTCTTATATAAGTATAGCTACCCCAGCATATTTTGGGTTTCATTTGCATGAAACGTCTTTTTCCAGCCCTTCACTTTCAGTCTGTGTGTATCCTTGCATCTGAAGTAATTCTCTTGAAGGCAGAATATAGATGGGCCTTCTTTTTTCATTTATTCAGCCAATCTGTATTTGTTTGATTGGAGTATTTATCCCATTTATATTTAAATTGATATGTAGGTACTTAATTGCCATTTTATTAATTGTGTTCTGAGCGTTTTGTAGTTTCTCTCTGTTCCTTTCTTCTCTTACTCCTTACCCTTGATGTTTGATGACTTTAGTGTTATGCTTAGATTTCTTTCTCATTATTTTCTGTGTAACTACTATAAGTTTTTGCTCTCTAGTTACCATGAAGTTCACATAATAGCCTGTATACATAACAGTCTACTTTATTTTGATAGCAAATTAAGTTTAAATGCATTCTAAAAGTCTGCATTTTTATCTCCCTTTCATGTTTTATATCACATTTTACATCTTTTTATTTTGTGTATCCCATAACTAATTATAGTTATTTTTTGTGGTTGTAGTTAATTTTTTACTACTTTTGTCTTTTAACCTTTATCCTAGCTTTATAAGTGATTAATTCACTACCTTTACTATACACTTACCTTTGTTAGTGAGATTTTTACTTTCATATTTTTTTTGTTGTTGCTAATTAGTGCCCTTTGTTTCAGCTTAAAGAAATTCCTTTAACTTTTCTTATAAGACCAGTTAAGTGGTGATAAATTCATTTAGCTTTTGCTTGTCTGGAAAACTCTTTATCTGTCCTTTAATTCTGAATGACAACTTTTCTGGTAGAGTATTTTTGGTTGGAAGTTTTTTCCTTTCAGCACTGTGACTATATCATGCACTCCCTTCTGGCCTGCAGAGTTTCTACTGAAAAATCTGCTGATAGTCTAATGAAGGTTCCCTTGTATACAACAAATTGTTATTCTCTTACTGCTTTTAAGATTCTTTCTTTATCTTTAACTTTTGGCATTTTATCTATAATGTGTCTTGGTGTGGATCTTTGGGTTCATCTTCCCTGGAACTCTCTGGGCTCCTGGCTCTGGGTATCTGTTTCCTTCTCCAGGTTAGGGAAATTTTCAGCTATTATTTATTCAAATAAGTTTTCTGCTCCTTTCTCTCTCTCTTTTCCTTCTGGGACACCTAAAATGTGAATGTTATTCCACTTGATGTTGTCCCAAATGTCCCTTAATCTATCTTTACTTAATTTTGTTTTTCTTTTTGCTACTCTGTTTGGGTGAGTTCCACTGCCCTGTCTTTCAAATCACTGATCCATTCTTCAGCATCCTCTAACCTGCTGTTGATTCATTCTAATGTATTTTCCATTTCAGTTATTGTATTCTTCAGTTCTGATTGGTTCTTTAAAAATCTTTTTTCTATTTCTTTGTTGAAGTTCTCACTGTGTTCCTCCATTCTTCTCCAAAGTTTGGTTAACATCTTTATGACCATTACTTTGAACTCTTTATCAGGCAAATTATTTATCTTTGTTTCATTAAGGTTTTTTCTGGGGTTTTAGTTTGTTCTTTTGTTGGAACATATTCCTCTGTTTTCTTATTTTTCTTGACTCTCTGTGTTTATTTCTATATACTAGGCAAAATAGCTACTTCTCCTAGTCTTGTTGAGTGGCCTTATATAGAAGATGCACCTTATTGTTCAACCTTGTGCTAGCTCTTTGTTGTCTCTCAAATGTTGTGATTGTCTAAGAAGGCTGATTTATTGTAGTTATGTCCCAGTTGTTTAGGGTGTGCCAAGACCTGTCAGTGTTCCAAAGGGAGGGACCTCAGTCACCACCTAGTTTCAGGCTGATTGGAAACCGGACCCTCAGGAAGCTGCTTTTAAAGTATGCAAATATATACAGTCCTGTGGGACCTCAAATATAAAACGTAGTGACCTTCAGTCCAGGTCTGGAGGTGTCTTGTTGACAACAAAAACAGGGCTACAGTTGAGTGTATAAGCTCCTTTCTGGAAGGTACTGGTGAGCTCAAGGCCAAGGGAGAGAATTAAGATGATGTCCCTTGGTCTGCATTCCCTGAGAGCATCTCTGCAGCCTCTAGGTGTGTGGCAAACCCCTTAGACTGAAGCTCCAAGACAAGTAAATAGGCCTTTTTCTCAGGAAGACCGGGATGTGTTTTTGTTTGCTGTCTGTGCAGTGCCCTGGGGATGGTAGCCTTCCAAGTACTGTTTCTCTGAATGTTCAGTCCCATGGGGTACAGAAATGCAAGCCCTCCTGGCCACTAGAGCCAGGTGCTCAAAGGGTGTTCCCTGTGTGGGCTACATGCACCTGCCAGCTTTATCTAGGCAGCAGGAGAATGTGTGTGCAGGGAACCCTTGCTGGTTTTAGCAGGGCAGCTGGAGAATGCTGGGCTGGGAGCCCACACTAGTTTTAGATGTGGGGGTGGGGGCAGGTAGCACATGGGCAGGGCATGCTTGTGGGCTTTAGCAGGGCAGTGGGAGAATACCGTGACTTCGTGTACCTGCTGGCACTGGCAAGGTAGAGGAAGAGCACAAAAATGGTGCCTAACAGCACCTCCATTTCCAAAAGAGTCCTAACAGGTACCTGTCCGTCCAGCAGATGCTTTAACCTTAGCAAATAAATTTCCTTCACATGTGGTCTAGGTCAGCGGTCCCCAACCATTTTGGCACCAGGGACTGGTTTCGTGGAAGACAATTTTTCCACAGACCGGGGGCGGGGCAGGGGTTGGTTTCAGGATGATTCAAGCACATTACGTTTATTGTGCACTTTATTTCTATTATTTTTACATTGTAATATATAATGAAATAATTATACAACTCAGCACAATGCAGAATCAGTGGGAGCCCTGAGCTTGTTTTCCTGCAACTAGATGGTCCTTTCTGGGGCTGATGGGAGACAGTGACACCCGAAGTGTGTTGCTTATGTCCAGTCTAGTCCGTAAGATGCAGCTTAATTGTCACTTGCCACTCACCGATAGGGCTTTGATATGAGTCTGCAAGCAATTGATTTATTATGGTCTCTGTGCAAACTTATCTGCTAATGATAATCTGTATTTGCGGCCGCTCCCCAGTGCTAGCATCACTGCCTCAGCTCCACCTCAGATCATCAGGCATTAGATTCTCATAAGGAGTGCGCAACCTAGATCCCTTGCATGCACAGTTTGCCGTAGGGTTCGCGTTCCTATGAGAATCTAATGCCGCTGCTGATCTGACAGGAGGCAGAGCTCAGGCAGTAATGCGAGTGAAGGGGAGTGACTGTAAATACAGATGAAGCTTTGCTCGCTTGCCCACTGCTCACCTCTTGCTGTGCAGCCTGGTTCCTAACAGGCCACAGAACATTAGTGGTCCATGGCCCAGGGGTTGGGGACCCCAGTCTAGGTGGTTTTCAAACTGCTGCTTTTGTGCTGGGTCCCAGGATGAATGAGTCTGTGTGCTAGCCCTTTAAGAGCAGAATCTCAGTTCCCTACAGCGCTTTGGGTCTCCTGGATGTACGCCCCAGTGGTTTTCAAAGCCCAGCATTTCTGGGGCTAGTCTCTCTGGTGCAGGTTCCAAATGTTGGGGAACTGATGTGGGGCACAAACCCCTTGCTCTTCAGGGAGAATCTTTTTATTTGTGAGATCCCTCCTGATCATGGGTCACCACACCAGGGGTAGGGTTTTGGGCAACACCATGTCTCTGCCTCTCCTACCCATCTGGATGTCTCCCTTTTATCCTTTGTAATGGAGCAGACATTCAGCTAGTTTTCAGGTCTTTTTTAGAGGGAATTGTTCTATATGTAGCTGTAGGTTTGGTTGTGTCCATGGGGGAGATGAGTTCAGGATCTTCCTATGATGCCATTTTTGAACTGCTTCCCCCTTGAAGATTCTGTTTTTTGGTTTTTTTTTTACTTATTGTCCTCTTTTCCCAAATCACTGGGGGAAATCTGCAACCCTTTACTTAAGAGTAAACATGATTGAAAAGGTTTCTCCAGTCTCATAGCTAAAAAACAAAACAAAACAAAAAGTAGGTATAAAGTGGATGTTGAGCTTAATTGAACCATGTCACACCAACAGTTCCAGAATCTGAGTCCTGCCTCCCCCTCAGCCCCATCTCTCACCCCTCCCTTCCTCATGTCCCATGCTTAGCCATACTGAGCTGGGTTTTCTTAATATGCCATGTTGTTTTATATCTCTTCCTCTCACCTCTTTCTCTGCATAAGATGCCAGTCTCCTTTGTGCTCACATTTTGAATGCCTTCTGATTTTCAAAGGTGTATCCCACTTCCCTTCTGAATAGAGCCTTTCCTTATTTCCCTATAGAAAACTGACTCGGTGCCTACCCTGTACTCAAAATGCCCATGAAACAAGTTCTACATGGACATTGAGTAAATAGTGACAAAGAATGGACCAATGAAAAGCAAAGAACCAAGAAGATTCCTTAAACCAGTGATACAGGACCAGAAAATCACAGGCAAGAATAATTTTTTTTCTTTTGCATATGTTTATATCCTATTTCTCTATTGAAAACTCTATGGGGCAGAGTCTATGACTTACTCATCTTTGTATATCCAGTGTACTCTCCAGTGACAATTTTCATCATCTGCTTGATGATGCTGCTTTTAAAGGTTAAATGATCAAATAATGATTTCATTGAAAAACATTACTTCATTAGCTTGGGATATTCATCATGACCTTAGACTCCTGAACTATACTGCCTTTATTGAATATCTGAGATTTATTTTATATAAAGGTTCTTTATAAATTTTCTTCAAATATCAGGATTAAGAGAATAGACATATTTGCTCCTGAATGTTTATCCTATTCTTCACTGATGATCAGTTTAGAATGTGTCTGTTCAAGCAAGAATAAACAAAGCAGGGACTTCCCTGGTGGTCCAGTGGTTGAGAGTCTGCCTTC
Organism: Globicephala melas; assembly: GCF_963455315.2. Classification (NCBI taxonomy): domain Eukaryota; kingdom Metazoa; phylum Chordata; class Mammalia; order Artiodactyla; family Delphinidae; genus Globicephala; species Globicephala melas. The sequence goes on from NC_083315.2 coordinate 118,190,413, forward strand.
CAATGCAGTGGATGTGGGTTCCATCCTTGGTCGGGAAACTAAGATCCCACATGCCTCAGGGCAATTAAGCCCATGCACCGCAAGTAGAGAGAAACCCATGTGCTGCAACTACTGAGCCCATGTGCTCTGGAGCCTGCACACTACAACTAGAGAAGTCTGCACACTGCAACTAGAGAGAAGCCCACGGGCTGCAGTGAAGACCCAGCTCAGCCACAAAAAAAATAAATAAATAAAATAAAAAATAAACAAAGCAAATGGTCTCTTTCTCCCATATGAGCTTTTGAATTTCTCTTTTCCCTAGAATGAAAACTGCTTCTTCCCAATAGAGGATTTTTTTATACTGTCACCTTAAAAATGAATTTTCTTTTATCAAACCAATAATTTTTATATATGCATTGTTTTGTCTTATGTGGAACTGTGAGGTCAGCTTCCACAGATTGTGTTTTGTGGTGAGTGCTGTCAGTGGAAGGATGTCATTTGTCACATCTTAGACTGAATAACATCCCTTCCTTCTTATACCAAATAAGAAAAACAAGTGCCTCTCTACCCAAATAAGATAAATGTACTTGGGACACATTCTTTCCTGTTGTTTTCTGGTCTTGCCTCACTGGCTTAAGAGTTAAGGAATCTTCTTGGTGCTTTATTTTTTATTGTTTCACAGGTCTTTGTTACTACTTACTCAATATTCATGTAAAGAGTGTTTTATGGGCATTTTGGGAATTGAACAAAATTGTAATGCAGTTCATGTCTGTCTGTGTGTTATTCTACCTCTCTCTTCTGTGAAATTTTCCTTCCTTCCTACCCTTGACCAACTTCTTAGTGTCCCTACACTCTGATTCTCAGTTTTCCCCATAACTTTCCTACCTTCTTGGGCCAGCGTTCCAACAACAAAACCATCCTCCTTTCTCCTCCAACTAAAACCTTCATTAGTTGGCTTCAAACAGAAAATCAATTTGATTAACTCCCCCTGGAGAGCTACTGATCACTAATGGCCCGATGTCTTATTCTTCTAAGATGAAAATGAATATTGTGGAATAGGTAAGAACTTCATGACAAATTCATTAACCAAGGAAGTGACTCTATGATTGTGGTATTTTAGCAATCGTGAGGTGGGTTGCTGGGATATTGCACATCTGGGAGAGATGTTTTCACTTCTGCCTACCCCTCCTGTTTGTAAGATTGGTCCTAGTGGTGGTGAAAGCAAGCTGAGGTTTTCCAGTCCTAAAGCTGTGCATTTCTGTTCTTCTGTGGAGGAATCTAAATGCTGTTATGCCATAGTAATTGCATTGTGCTTCATATATCGGATTGGCCAAAAAGTTCGTTCAGGTTTTCGTAAGATGTTACAGACAAACCCGAATGAACTTTTTGGCCAACCCAATAATATCATAGAAATTAGAGGTAAAGTCATTTTATTTATTTTTCATAAAAACATTATTGATGGAATGTAAAGAACAGCAGCAGTAAGACTATTAACTTCTCAATAGTTTGGAGATAATATTATTATACATTTTAAATTTTGGTGAAATCTCTGATCAGAGTATTTAAAGGTGTGTTTATTTAAAGATCCATGATACAGATCATATATTTAAAAACAGTTTGGGGCTTCCCTGGTGGCGCAGTGGTTGAGAGTCCACCTACCAATGCAGGGGACGTGGGTTCGTGCCCCGGTCCGGGAAGATCCCACGTGCTGCGGAGCGGCTGGGCCCATGAGTCATGGCCGCTCGGCCTGAGTGTCTGGAGCCTGTGCTCCGCAACGGGAGAGGCCACAACAGTGAGAGGCCCGTGTACTGCAAAACAAAAACAAAAAACAAAAAGCAGTTTGCTTCAGATTATTTTATGAGAACAAGTCAATGAAGTAGACAGAATGTGCCTAGTCAGCAAAGCATTTCTTGTTATAGACATGACACTGATAAATATAGAGGAAAATTGAAGGAAAAGATTTGAAGTGCAAGGATAATTCTAAGGAAACTATAAAAATAGACAGCAGATGTCACTGTTGTTTTTCCATTTCTCTTAACCTTGTTATTGGTGATTTTGTTCCTAGTTAATGACATTTTCCCTCTCATTTGAGAACTCTAATAGGTTAAACAAGTAAACCTATGCTAAATTTCTGTTTTAAATTTTATATTTATTAAGGTTATGACTGTAACTCTTGTATATATAATTTATAGAAAAGATACTTAATACATTTTTTATGTGTAGGTTAACTCAATATTATAAATGGATAAAATAATTCATTTTATAATTATCATCTGATTCAGAATGGATTCCTATTAAAATGAGATGTTATCGATCTCCAAGATAAGCTTGTCCTGATCTTATTTTAAATGACCAATCATATCGTTTGTTCTCTTTGTGTAAGTACTCAAGCATGTGTCATTAAATCCTGTCTGTGATGATGATTTAAGAGAATTTTTACCATGTCAACACATCCAGCCAGTTGCATTCAGAAAATATTCAGGGAAAATGTTCCACATCAACTTCTAAAATATGAACATTTTCCCCATCCCATATTTTCTCCTTCATCAATTCAACTCTAGTTTCCTATTACAGTGTTTCCTCTTCAAGCTATTGTCTAGGATGTACAAACCTTAATTTCTCATCTCCCTCGTCTAATCAGTTACCAGATCTTGTTGATTCTACCTTCTGTATATTTCTAAAATCAACCCCCGTTTTTTGGAGCTGATTCCTGGTGACTTTGCCTAAATTCCCAGATCAGTGTGGCTGACAGGGTCTTGGTGCTTCTGCCTGGTGTCAGGCCTGAGCCTCTGAGTCGTGAGAGCCAAGTTCAGAACATTGGACCACCAGAGACCTCCCGCCTCATGTAATATCAATCGGTGAGAGCTCTCCCAAAGATCTCCGCCTCAATGTTAAGACCCAACTCCACCCAATGGCCAGCAAGCTCCAGTGCTAGATGCCCCATGCCAAACAACTAGCAAGACAGGAATACAACCCCAGCCATTAGCAAAGAGGCTGCCTAAAATCATACTAAGTTCACAGAGACCCCAAAACACACCACTGGATGTGACTTTGCCCACCAGAAAGACCAGATCCAGCCCCACCCATCAGAACACAGGCACCAGTCCCCTCCAGCAGAAGGCCTACACAAGCCACTGAACCAACCTCACCCACTGGGGGCAGACACCAAAAACAACAGGAACTATGAACCTGCAACCTCAAAAAGGAGACCACAAACACAGTAAGTTAAACAAAATGAGAAGACAGAGAAATATGTAGCAGATGAAGGAGCAAGGTAAAAACCCACCAGACCAAATAAATGAAGAGGAAATAGACAGTCTACCTGAAAAAGAATTCAGAGTAATGATAGTAAAGATGATCCAAAATCTTGGAAATAGAATGGAGAAAATACAAGAAACAAACGTTTAACAAGGACCTGGAAGAACTAAAGAGCAAACAGACAATGATAAGCGACACAATACATGAAATTAAAAATTCTCTAGAAGGAATCAATAGCAGAATATATGAGGCAGAAGAATGGATAAGTGACCTGGAAGATAAAATAGTGGAAATAACTACCACAGAGCAGAATAAAGAAAAAAGAATGAAAAGAATTGAGGACAGTCTCAGAGACCTCTGGCACAACATTAAATGCACCAACATTCGAATTTTAGGGGTGCCAGAAGAAGAAGTGAAAAAGAAAGTGTCTGGGAAAATATTTGAAGAGATTATAGCTGAAAACTTCCCTAACATGGGAAAGGAAACAGACACCAAAGTCCAGGAAGCACGGAGAGTCCTATACAGGATAAACCCTAGGAAAAACACACCAAGACAAATATTAATCAAACTAACAAAAATTAAATACAAAGAAAAAATATTAAAAGCAGAAAGGGAAAAGCAACAAATAACATACAAGGGAATCCCCATAAGGTTAACAGCTGATCTTTCAGCAGAAACTTTGCAAGCCAGAAGGGAGTGGCAGGATATATTTAAAGTGATGAAAGGGAAAAACCTACAACCAACATTACTCTATCCAGCAAGGATCTCATTCAGGTTCAATGGAGAACTTAAAACCTCAACAGACAAGCAACAGTTGAGAGAATTCAGCACCACCAAACCAGCTTTACAACAAATGCTAAGGAACTTCTCTAGGCAGGAAACACAAGAGAAGGAAAAGACCTAAAATAACAAACCAAAAACTATTAAGAAAATGGTAATAGGAACATACATATCGATAATTACCTTAAATGTAAATGGATTAAATGCTCCAACCAAAAGACATAGACTGGCTGAATGGATACAAAAACAAGACCTGTATATATGCGGTCTACAAGAGACCCACTTCAGACCTAGGAACACATAGAGACTAAAAGTGAGGGGATGGAAAAAGATATTCCATGCAAATGGAAATCAAAAGTAAGCTGGACGCCGCGGGAGCCTCGGTTGGCCTCGGATAGCCGGTCCCCCGCCGTCCCCGCCGGCGGGCCACCGCCCGCGTCCCCCGGGGTGCGGAGCGGCGCGCCCTGCCACGCGTCGGGACCGGGGTCCGGTGCGGAGAGCCCTTCGTCCTGGGACACGGGGTGCGGCCGGAAAGGCGGCCGCCCCCTCGCCCGTCACGCACCGCACGTTCGTGGGGAACCTGGTGCTAAACCATTCGTAGACGACCTGCTTCTGGGTCAGGGTTTCGTATGTAGCAGAGCAGCTCCCTCGTTGCGATCTATTGAAAGTCAGCCCTCGACACAAGGGTTTAAAAATATTTTTATAAAATTAAAAAAAAAAAAAGTAAGCTGGAGTAGCAATTCTCATATCAGAAAAAGTAGACTTGAAAATAAAGACTATTACAGGAGACAAAGAAGGACACTACATAATGATCAAGGGATCAATCCAAGAAGAAGATATAACATTTGTAAATATTTATGCGCCCAACATTGGAGCACCTCAATACATAAGGCAAATGCTAACAGGCATAAAAGAGGGAATTGACAGTAACACAGTAATAGTAGGAGACTTTAACACCCCACTTTTACCAATGGAAAGATCATCCAAAATGAAAATAAGTAAGGAAACACAAACTTTAAATGAAAAACAATACGGACTTAATTGATATTTACAGGATATTCCATCTGAAAACAACAGAATACACTTTCTTCTCAAGTGCTCATGGAACATTCTCCAGGATAGATCATATCTTGGGTCACAAAAGAAGTCTTGTTAAATTTAAGAAACTTGAAATCGTACCAAGTATCTTCTCCAACCACAATGCTTTGAGACTAGGTATCCATTACAGGAAAAAACTAAAAAATACAAACACATGAAGGCTAAACAATATGCTACTAAATAACCAAGAGTTCACTGAAGAAATCAAAGGGGAAGTCAAAAAAAACCTAGAAACAGATGATATCAAAAACACGATGACCCAAAACCTATGGGATGCAGCAAAAGCAGTTCTAAGAGGGAAGTTTATAGCAATACAATCAGACGTCAGGAAAAAGGAAAAATATCAAATAACCAACCTAACCTTACACCTAAAGCAATTAGAGAAAGAAGAACAAACAAAAGCCAAAGTTATCAGAAGGAAAGAAATCATAAAGATCAGGTAAGAAATAAATGAAAAAGAAATGAACAAAACAATAGCAAAGATCAATAAAACTAAAAGCTGGTTCTTTGAGAAGATAAACAAAATTGATAAACCATTAGTCAGACTCATCAAGAAAAAAAAGGAAAAGACTCAGATCAACAGAATTAGAAATGAAAAAGGAGAAGTAACCATTGACACTGCAGAAAAACAAAGGAACATGAGAGATTACTACAAGCAAGTATATGGCAATAAAATGGATAACCTGGAAGAAATGGACAAATTATTAGAAAAACACAACCTTCTGAGACTGAACCAGGTAGAAATAGAAAATATAAACAGACCAATCACAAGCACTGAAATTGAAACTGTGATTAAAAATCTTCCAACAAACAAAAGCCCAGGACCAGATGGCTTCACAGGTGAATTCTATCAAACATTTAGAGAAGAGCTAACACCTACCTGTCTCAAACTTTTCCAAAATATAGCAGAGGGAGGAACACTCCCAAACTCATTCTACGAGGCCACCATCACCCTGATACCAAAACCAGACAAAGATGTCACCAAAAAAGAAAACTACAGGCCAATATCATTGATGAACATAGATGCAAAAATCCTCTACAAAATACTAGTGAACAGAATCCAACAGCACGTTAAAAGGACCATACACCATGATCAGGTGGGGTTTATCCCAGGAGTGCAAGGATTCTTCAATATACACAAATCAATCAATGTGATACACCATATTAATAAATTGAAGGAGGAAAACCATAGGATCATCTCAATAGATGCAGAAAAAGCTTCTGACAAAATTCAACACCCATTTATGATTAAAAACCCTCCAGAAAGTAGGCATGGAGGGAATTTACCTCAACATAATAAAGGCCATATATGACAAACCCACAGCGAACATCGTTCTCAATGGTGAAAAACTGAAACCATTTCCACTAAGATCAGGAACAAGACAAGGTTGTCCACTCTCACCACTATTATTCAACATAGTTTTGGAAGTTTTAGCCACAGCAATCAGAGAAGAAAAAGAAATGAAAGGAATCCAAATCACAAAAGAAGTAAAGCTGTTAGTGTTTGCAGATGACATGATACTATACATAGAGAATCCTAAAGATGTTACCAGAAAACTACTAGAGCTAGTCAATGAATTTGGTAAAGTAGCAGGATACAAAATTAATGCACAGAAATCTCTTGCATTCCTATACACTAATGATGAAAAATCTGAAAGAGAAATTAAGGAAACACTCCCATTTACCATTGCAACAAAAAGAATAAAATACCAAGGAATAAACCTACCTAAGGAGAAAAAAGACCTGTATTCAGAAAATGCTAAGTCACTAATGAAAGAAATTAAAGATGATACAAACAGATGGAAAGATATACCATGTTCTTGGATTGGAAGAATCAACATTGTGAAAATGACTATTCTACCCAAAGCAATCTACAGATTCAGTGCAATCCCTATCAAATTAGCAATGGCATTTTTCACAGAGCTAGAACAAAACACTTCACAATTTGTATGGAAGCACAAAAGACCCCGAAGAGCCAAAGCAATCTTGAGAAAGCAAAACAGAGCTGTTGGAATCAGGCTCTGTGATTTCAGACTATATTACAAAGCTACAGTAATCAAGACAATATGATACTGGCACAAAAACAGAAATCTAGATCAATGGAACAGGATAGAAAGCCCAGAGATAAACCCACACACATATGGTCACCTTATCTTTGATAAAGGAGGCAAGAATATACGATGTAGAAAAGACAGACTCTTCAATAAGTGGTGCTGGGAAAACTGGACAGCTACATGTAAAAGAATGAAAATAGAGCACTCCCTAACACGATACACAAAAAGTAAACTCAAAATGGATTAAAGACCTAAATGTAAGGCCAGACACTATAAAACTCTTAGAGGAAAACCTAGGCAGAACACTCTGACAAAAGTCACAGCAAGATCCTTTTTTTTTTTTTTTTTTTTTGTGATACACGGGCCTCTCACTGTTGTGGCCTCTCCTTTTGCGGAGCACAGGCTCTGGATGTGCAGGCTCAGCGGCCATGGCTCATGGGCCCCGCTGCTCCACAACATGTGGGATTTTCCCAGACCAGGGCACGAACCTGCGTCCCCTGCATCGGCAGGGGGACTCTCAACCACTGCGCCACCAGGGAAGCCCACAAGATCCTTTTTGACCCACCTCCTAGATAAATGGAAATAAAAACACAAATAAACAAATGGGACCTAATGAAACTTGAAAGCACTTGCACAGTAAAGGAAACCATAAACAAGACGAAAAGCCAATCCTCAGAATGAGAGAAAATATTTGCCAATGAAGCAACTGACAAGGGATTTATCTCCAAAACATACAAGCAATTCATGCAGCTCAATATCAAAAAACAAAAAAACCAAAAACCACCCAATCCAAAAATGGTCAGAAGACCTAAATAGACATATCTCCACAGAACATATACAGACTGCCAACAAACACATGAAAGGATGCTCCACATCACTATTCATTAGAGAAATGCAAATGAAAACTACAATGAGGTATCACCTCACACTGGTTAGAATGGCCATCATCAAAAAATCTACAAACAATAAATGCTGGAGAGGGTGTGGAGAAAAGGGAACCCTCTTGCACTGCTGGCGGGATTGTAAATTGATACAGCCACTGTGGAGAACAGTATGGAGGGTCCTTAAAAAACTAAAAATAGAACTACCATATGACCCAGCAATCCCACTACTGTGCATATACCCTGAGAAAACCATAATTCAAAAAGAGTCATGTACCACAATGTTCATTGCAGCACTATTTACAAAAGCCAGGACATGGAAGCAACGTAAGTGTCCATCGACAGATGAATGGATATAGATGATGTGGCACCTATATACAATGGAATATTATTCAGTCATAAAAATGAACGAAATCGAGTTATTTGTAGTGAGGTGAATGGACCTAGAGTCTGTCATACAGAGTGAAGTAAGTCAGAAAGAGAAAAACAAATACTGTACGCTAACACATATATATGGAATCTAACAAACAAAAAAGTTTCTGACAAACCTAGGTTCACGACAGGAATTAAGATGCAGATGTAGAGAGTACACTTGAGGACACTGGGAGGGGGAAGGGTAAGCTGGGATGAAGTGAGAGTAGCATTGACATATATATACACTACCAAATGTAAAATAGATAGCTAGTGGGTAGCAGCTCCATTGCACAGGGAGATTAGGTCGGTGCTTTGTGACCACATAGAGGGGTGGGATAGGGAGGGTGGGAGGGAGATGCAAGAGGGAGGGGATATGGGGATATATGTATACATATAACTGATTCACTTTGTTATACAGCAGAAACTAACACAACATTGGAAAGCAATTATATGCCAATAAAGTTGTTAAAATAAAATAAAATCAACCCCCTTCTTTACATCACAAACTTTAAACTTCGTAGTACATATCTGAAATATGTGACACACACATATGTTTTTGTAAGACCTTGGATAATTTTTCAGTTTTAATTGAGTTCCATTATTTCGTGAGAAAGAACTGATGCAACCCTGCTTTTAATATGAGAGGCATCAAGCAAGAAATAGTAGTAGTACAATTAAAACTTAGGAAGATTTCCTTCTTACAAAATCTAATCTTATTGTCATCTTTTATGCAGAAAGCTGAAGCTTTATCATTATATTCTTACACATGTTGAGCCTGTTTATTTTTTTAAAAATGAGAAACTTGGATAAAATACTTCTAATATTCTTTCCATTAATAAAATTCAGTGATACAATAAGAAGCACTAAAAAATGATACTTAGCATTACTTTTTATTTTTCTTGGAAAAATCTTATCAGTAGGTAATTGTGGTAGCATTTATGGTTTGCATGTATGTTCCATCACAGATTACTATTTTCTAGAACTAAAATGAAATTATATACTGGGCACTTATTAGGAAATTAAGATTTTTATAGTCAGTACAGTAATGAAATGTGGTTCACCCTTTACTTAGAATCTGCTATAACTGATTAACAATTCAAAGAATTTAATGACATTAATCTACAAATTTGAGAATAAGTCTGTGAATGGGTATATGATGGGACTGTTATAATAAATGAAAAAGCAGTTTATATTTTGGAATTTGTTATCTTGATTCTTTGTTGAGAATATGATCAATGGTAATATTGACCTGGGTTGGGAAAGGAAAGAGGTAGGCCATCAGAACACTGTTCTGAGTTCTAATGAGTTAGCACTGCAAACGGGTGCTATGTTCAAATTAACTATAAGGAATATATTCAGAATTGCTGGAATAAATAATTTTCATCACCAATGAAATGGAATATGGTTCTCTGTGTCTGGTTTATTTATTATTTAACTCAGCAAGTGTTCTGAAGAGGAATTCAGAAAACAGAGCATTTTATTCACTGGTAGGAACTTAGGTGCTTAGAGAAGCGTTATTACCGTTGCCTATTCCAGGATATTATGTTTTGAACACACGTATCTTCAATATAGACCTTGATTTGAAACTTGACTTTGCCACTTTTAATCTCTGTCATTTTGGTCAAGAAATTTAGCCTCTCGTTTATGCAGTTTCCTTATAGAAAGAGAATAATGCTACCTATATTTTTCAGGGTTTTTGTGAAGATCAGAGTTGATACATTTAAAGTACTCTAATACCAATATATGTGTAAGGTGTACCATAAATTATTCATACATATATATCATCATAAGCATTAATAGCAAATGTTTCTCAATGGCCTATTGAGTACAAGACCTTCTGTCTTGTAGGGTAGGGTTTGTGGTTCCCACACTCAGAAGCAATGCTGAAGTAATGTACTTACTAATTGGTAGAGTAATTCTTTACCTATATCTTAAAAATTTTTTTTTAATTTGTATTAGCTTTGAATTTCAAAACCTTATTAAGTTTCTGTTAATTGCAACTCCCTGACTATTCCCACTCTTCTACCAACCAGGCTAGTAAAATTGAATGACCTGTTTTTCTACCCCACTCCCTTTTCATCTTTTGTCCTTGATACTCAAATGATGGAGGATATGATGGAATTTCAGGGTTAACTTCCTCTCTACTGAATATCTGGTTGGGGTGTGAAGCAGCCCAGGTGAGTGGATGGTAGGTGCACCTCATGAAATACCAAATAGGAAGTGGACTGTACACTTGGTGCATCTTGGAATGACTTCCTTACAGCTTTATTCATGTAAAAATGTAGGAGATCAATAGTCATAAATTTAGAATATGAATCCCAGCTGTCAGACCCTTTGATGAGAGTGGATAGGTCCTGTGGCATCATCATTGGTCCTGTGGCATCATCATTGGTCCTGTGGCATTGGTCCTGTGGCATCATCACACCTTCATTGGTCCTGTGGCATCATCACACCTTCTCTGTTCCTTGGGCCCCCAATGCTACTACAGATGATTGACCTTTGGTTCTATCTGTGCTTCCCAACTCCTTCACAGTTTTGGCTAATACATTCTCTGCTGTCATCTTAGAATTCAGAAATGAAATTATCATGTATGGCCATATATGTATACATTGTGTTCTATAATATATTTTCATTGGTATGAATAACATCCTAAATAATAACCCATACTCTTTTTTTTTTAACATCTTTATTGGAGTATAATTGCTTTACAATGGTGTGTTAGTTTCTGCTTTATAACAAAGTGAATCAACTATACATATACATATATCTCCATATCTCCTCCCTCTTGTGTCTCCCTCCCACCCTCCCTATCCCACCCCTCTAGGTGGGCACAAAGCACCTAGCTGATCTCCCTGTGCTATGTGGCTGCTTCCCACTAGCTATCTATTTTACATTTGGTAGTGTATATATGTCCATGCCACTCTCTCACTTTGTCCCAGCTTACCCTTCCCCCTCCCCGTGTCCTCAAGTCCATTCTCTATGTCTGCATCTTTATTCCTGTCCTGCCCCTAGGTTCTTCAGAACTACTTTTTTTTTAGATTCCATATATATGTGTTAGCATACGGTATTTGTTTTTCTCTTTCTGACTTATTTCACTCTGTATGACAGACTCTAGGTCCATCTACCTCACTACAAATAATTCAATTTTGTTTCTTTTTATGGCTGAGTAATATCCATTGTATATAGTTGCCACATCTTCTTTATCCATTCATCTGTCGATGGACACTTAGGTTGCTTCCATGTCCTGGCTATTATAAATAGAGCTGCAGTGAACATTGTGGTACATGACTCTTATTGAATTATGGTTTTCTCAGGGTATATGCCCAGTAGTGGGATTGCTGGGTCATATGGTAGTTCTATTTTTAGTTTTTTAAGGACCCTCCATACTGTTCTCCATAGTGGCCGTATCAATTTACATTCTCACCAACAGTGCAAAAGGGTTCCCTTTTTTCCACACCCTCTCCAGCATTTATGGTTTGTAGATTTTTTGATGATGGCCATTCTGACTGGTGCCAGGTGATACCTTATTGTAGTTCTGATTTGCATTTCTCTAACGAATAGTCATGTTGAGCATCCTTTCATGTGTTTGTTGGCAATCTGTATATCTTCTTTGGAGGAATGTCTATTGAGGTCTTCTGTCCATTTTTGGATTGGTTTGTTTGGTTTTTTTGATATTGAGCTACATGAGCTGCTTGTAAATTTTGGAGATTAATCCTTTGTCGTTGCTTCATTTGCAAATATTTTCTGCCATTTTGAAGGTTGTCTTCATCTTGTTTCTGTTTTCCTTGGCTGTGCAAAAGCTTTGAAGTTTCATTAGGTCCCATTTGTTTATTTTTGTTTTTACTTCCATTTCTCTAGGAGGTGGGTCAAAAAGGATCTTGCTGTGATTTATGACATAGAGTGGTCTGCCTATGTTTGTTTCTAAGAGTTTTATAGTGTCTGGCCTTACATTTAGGTCTTTAATCCATTTTGAGTTTATTTTTGTGTATGGTGTTAGGGAGTGTTCTAATTTCATACTTTTACATGTAGCTGTCCAGTTTTTCCAGCACCACTTATTGAAGAGGCTGTCTTTTCTCCATTGTATATTCTTGCCTCCTTTATCAAAAATAAGGTGACCATAGGTGCATGGCTTTATCTCTGGGCTTTCTATACTGTTCCACTCATCTATATTTCTGTTTTTGCACCAGTACCATACTCTCTTGATTACTGTAGCTTTGTAGTATAGTCTGAAGTAAGGGAGCTTGATTCCTCCAACTCCGTTTTTCTTTCTCAAGATTAGTTTGGCTATTTGGGGTCTTTTGTGTTTCCATACAAATTGTGAGATTTTTTGTTGTAGTTCTGTGAAAAATGCCATTGGTAGTTTGATAGGGATCGCATTGAATCTGTAGATTGCTTTGGGTAGTAGAGTCATTTTCACAATGTTGATTCTTCCAATCCAGGAACATGGTATATCTCTCCATCTGTTTGTATCATTTTTAATTTCTTTCATCAGGGTCTTATAGTTTCCTACATACAGGTCTTTTGTCTCCTTAGGTACATTTATTCCTAGGTATTTTCTTGTTTTTGCTGCAATGATAACCCATACTCTTAAATGTTTTTTTTTAGCAGTGCTGAAATGGAGGTAAAGTCATTATCAAGTATTGTGTGTTTGTGAGATAGGGAATGGCTGAAATATGGAAATATTCTGCCAAATCACACCCAACCACAATATTGATGTTTGCAGCAAATTTACTGAGCGTTTACAGTGTTCTAAATACTGATTTAAGTGATTTAAATATAACAACATACATATTTTTTATGACAATGTAGATGAGTACTATTATTATTTTGGGGATGGGAAAACTAAGGCACATAGAGTCAAGTCCTATAGCTAGTCCTACCTGTGGCCCAAGGTCTCATGGCTAGGAAGTGGCATGGTTGGGGCTACAACCCAAATCTTCTGGGTGCAGAGTCTACACCCTTAGTGCTTATACCGCCAGTCTTTTGAGAAGGTTTGGTTTTGTTATTTAGAACTGCTGGAAGAAAGTGGAATGGAAAAGCTGACTTCCACAGGAATATGCCAGGCTTTCAGAGCCAGAAATTTTTTTCCCCAGTGCATAATTGTAAATAGGTCTTGTGGATCAAGAAGCACCTTTGAGCAACTTGTAATGATGATACAATAGCCCCAGTATGACTCCATATTTTGGATTAATGCTTTTGTTGTAATCTAACCTCTGGTTGGAAAATGAGTTGATACTATCAAGCCTTATAAGTTCTGCATTGAAGACTAGGAAACTACAAGTTAAACCGGAAATTCTTTCTCTTGTTCAGGTTTCTGACTCACATAAAAATTCAGTTTATGTGTGTCATAAACATTGGGAGTAATCCACACTATTGTTTACTTTTAACTAAAGTCCCAAAGCAATGGCACCGTTTTTTCTGTAACACTTTGGGGAGATTCTGATCTCCTCATTGTGTATCATGAAATTATAAGATTAAAAGTTTCCTACTATTATATAAAATGCATATGATACATATGATGACACTTTTTGGTGGGTGGGTGTCAGGGTTATGGCTGTGATATAATTCCACAAAGATTTAATAACTATGTAAGAATGTAGAGAATATTTTTGCTTACTTTGCTATGTACCTATCTTCCATAATGCCAAGTTTGAATAGATACTTTATAAAAATGGAAGAGAAAGACAAGACTGAAGTTGAACAGGCTGGATGAGGACACTGGCACAAATACTAAGAGGGAAAGACTGGTTTTTACAACAACAGATATCTGGACTGACGGGCAAATTGTTGGGGGTAGAGCAGGGAGAGGAGGCTGAAATATGAGAGGCAAAGGAAGACAGGAATCTTCCTCTTTAGAATCAGTGCCATCTGCAATAAAAGAACCATCCCAGTGCCTCAAAGCAGCAGCATGATGTCTTCTGGTATAGCAGCTAGGGATAACTGGAGAAGGACTTTTGCTATGCATTTAAAAGAAAAGAACCAGGATGTCTGCCTTATAGAAGAACTAGCCCTCATGGAGACAGCCATGTAGCTGTGAGGCAGGAGGGCATTGGAGATGTCACGGAAGCCATGGGCATCAAGCTGCAGCATCCAGGCTGGCTTCCCAGACTACTTGGGTGTGGTTGGCATCGCCAGAGGGCTCATTTCAAGTGCATGAGAAAATGACAGCAGTTTGAGAGGCCCTTGGATTAGTGCTTTAATCCAAGGGACCATTAAGCCAAGGATCACACCATTTCTACCTCCTAGAACAGGAGGAAGGGAATTGCATAAGTATATAAGGGTTTCAGTGAATCAGACAGTGGACTGGTCTTTGCACCATGATCACTCTCTCCATCCCCTAATTTCATTAACACACTTCAGAGATATACCTGCTACCCTATGGCAATGGCTAATTTTGTGACATCTCACCAGCCAGTGCATTGGCAATCAGAGTATTTCGAGTATTTTAGTAATCCAAATTAAGGGGGTTCAGAGAGTATAAAGAGAAGCTATAATACTTTGAGGCTTTAAAATGTGAGTATTTTTGGCATATATGGTGGAGAGAACAAATACTTAGTTATGTGAAAAGAGACCAGAGTCTCCTTTGACACTAATTAGCAAGATATCTTTTTTTTAATCCATAAAATTATGGAGTTGTATTAGGTAGTCCTTTAGGTTTCTTCCATACCTAGAGTTTTGGAGTACTCCACACACTATGGGTTTTTTTCTGTGTAGTCTGTGATTACCACTTCTTTTTACCCCGGACATAAACTTTTATTATTGTCTTTTGTAGTCTTCTTTTTATTGATAGTTTAGATTTAATTTTTGGCTTCTGGCATTTGGCTTACATACTGTTGTTGTTGAGTTGTTTTTTTTTTTTAATCTTGTGCCTTGAGGATTTTCTTAAAATAAAATTCAGTCTCCCTTTTGTTTTCAGGATGATTGCATCTAATTATGTAATTAGGATAAATACATGCAATCAGAAGCACGTAACAGATATTAGGTTCTAACTTTGTAAATTTTATTTTTGATAGTAAATGCCTCAGGGGCAGAGCTTTCTTATTTATGCCTGCTAATACCTTGCACAGTGTCATGCATGTACTGGGAGCTCAATAGTTATTTGTTGAATTAATGAAGTATTTTTAAGATGCTGTGCAAGTCTCATCAAAATCAAAAATATGCAAATTCTCTCAGAGTCTAGAAATATTTTCGAAGTTATTTAAAACCATATTATGTTTGGACCATATATCAGTTCAGAATAAATTGACTTATCAGGCTGCTTGTTTTGGCACTGTAGTGACTATGAGTGCGTTGGCTGTCTTTGGAAGAAAAATGATTTTTATAGGTCATAAGTTAGGTCAGTTAGTCATCATAGATTTACTGTGTTTCTGAGCTGCTTCTTTAGATTTGATCTGGCTTTTCTCTGGTACATTTGAAGCTTATTTAGGAGTGTGTCAGAACAAGCTGTCTCTTCAGCCCGAATTGTTAGCCTCGAGGGCAGGAACCACGTTGTTATATTATGTTCAGAGCAAAGCACAGGAGAGAGCTGCCCAGATAATAAGGGATAGTGATGAGCTCATGTGGGTGACCTCGTTCCTCGGTCTGGACACCGTGGGCTGGAGAACATGTGCCATCTTTCTTAGGGTTTTTTCCTTGACAACCCCTTTGAAGCTATTCTTCACTTTGATATGAAGTCTTATTTTATTTTACTTTTAAAAAAATACATGCCTGTAAACATAACTTGCCTACTTCCATTTTGTAAGCAAGCATTTCAGTTTTATAAGCACTTAAAAGTCATACTTTATCTTATTTGTGTTTTTATACTTAATGCTTAGATGAATTTCTGGCACATACACGCGTTTGATAAATGTGTTGAATCAAACTGAGTTGGTACATTTGAGGGTGAGTAATCAGGCAGTTGAGAGCTGAATAAGATCTAGAATCCCGATTTCCTGTCTCCTTTCAGAGAAACAGTGGATTCTGATGGCACTTTGAGCCTCACCCAGAATCCAGCCTGGTTTTGGGTAGCCATAGATCATAAGGCCATGGAATTGAGAGAAACAACAGACTTGAAAAGGTAGTTAGGTTTGTAATTGAGTTTGGTGTCACCTTGGGTTTGTAATGTAAGCAGTCTGGGGCAATGCCTGGTTCTCCTGCACTTGGAGAAGTTTGTGCTGCTAAAAAGGGTCCAGAGGAGCTGGGAAGCTGGGAGCAGGAAGACTTAAACTTCTTATTAAAATTGGGCTTTCCTGGGCTTCCCTGGTGGCGCAGTGGTTGAGAGTCCGCCTGTCGATGCAGGGGACGCGTGTTCGTGCCCCGGTCCGGGAAGATCCCACATGCCGCGGAGCGGCTGGGCCCGTGAGCCATGGCCGTGAGCCTGCGCGTCCGGAGCCTGTGCTCCACAACGGAAGAGGCCACAACAGTGAGAGGCCCGCGTACCGCAAAAAAAAAAAAAAAAAATTGGGCTTTCCTAATGATGGCATGTCGAAACCTTATAAAACAGCTATTTTGGTGCTTTCATTGGACTTGTTTAAACTTGTATTGCTCAATGCCAATATAACAGGAATAAGAAACTGTGTTCTGCCAGTAAAACATTCATTTGAGAAAGATGGTAAATTTATTGGGAACATTTCAGGGCTGAAGCATATTTGTAATTGTGAGATATGGCCTCAATTACTAATCATCATGAGAAACCGAAGAGAACTGACTCTGATATACTAGATTAATGACATTTGATTTTACTACCCCAAACTGAAATCATCATCTACAAAGAGATTTTCAGTCTTTTCAGTGATTCAGCCCTGGCTCTGTTACAGCCCCAGAACTGTGGCTTTTAATTACTGCTGACTTCATTTTACCTTCTCCTAGGGATGTCATTTTGAAGTGTGGTGAGAGGATTCAAATCATCCCAAATTTGACACTTTGAACTAAAATTAATCCAGAGCTGCGGCTTATTTCTTTGATCTTTTTTTTTTAGACCAGTAGGAAATGAAAGAGGAAAGGTCTTATTTTTTGATCACTTACTATATTTTAGGAATATTACCCAAATGTAGGTATTATTCCCATTTTACAGATGAGAAATCCGAGACCTGGCATAGTTAAATGTTTTGCCCGTGGCTGCACCACTTATAAGAAGTCATCCAGGATCAAAACAGCCTGAATGACTTCTAAGTCCATATGCTTCTTACTCCTCTAGGGATTTCTCCTTGAGTTTTGCACTTGTTTAAATGTTTACAGCAGTTTGTTCCTCATATGGCACTTACACTGTTGTTGCAGTTATGACAAATTTAGTTTTATCTCATTAGTCTATGTTCTTCTTAATGAATAGGGTTGTACCTTTGTATTTTCTAAGCACCTGGCACAGAGCCTCTTGCATGTAGTAGACGCTTTGTAAATATTTATTGAATATAATTGTTCAAGAATCTGACATTGTTTACTACTTGGTATAGATCTAGGGCTCAGAATTATTCTTTCCCAAAATAATGCTAGTGGCTGGTAATTAAAATGTGAAATCTCAGTTGCAAAGTTATAATTCTCACTTTTATCAATTTTTTTAAACAAAAAACAGCTTACAAATAGTGATTTATTTTCCTAAAGGGTAGGAGAAACTATTTAGAGGGGATGCAAATAAATACACTGATGTCTCTATCCTTTGGGGGTTCATAGCCAAGTGGCAGTGATGAGAGATATTTATGGTATTTATAATATAGGGTAGAATGTTCTAGTGCCTTAAGAAAATATTCACGCAGAGTTCTAAAAGTTTAGAGGAGAGATGACTTTTAATTTGCAGGGATCAGGGAAGTATTAATGAAAGAGGGGACATTTGACCTGGAATTTAGAAGGATGAGTACATTTTGACAGATAGATTTCAGGGGAAGGGACTCCAGGCAGAGGAAACAGCTTGAGAATAGTCACTGAGGCATAAGTGTCAAATAAATGATAATAAGTTTAATCTGACTAGAGTATAGGGCATGTTAAAGGTAATGAAAAAGATAAGACAGGAAAGGATACTTGGGGATAGAGTCTGGGGAGCCTTGTACCAGATAATATGTAAGTTCCTTTTTAACAATTTTATGATCCTATAATTCTCTGAATGCTGTGACAAGGCAGTTGAGCTTTATTCAGTAAGCAATTGTGAGTTTCAAAAATATTTTGAATTGTGACACCTTATCTTCATTTGATATTCTTACAAGTGTCACAGAGTGACACAATTAGAACTGTGCTTTGTAGGCACAGATTTAAGAAGATTATTTTGGCAGCGATGTGTAGTATTGGATGAAGTGGAAAAGGATTGAAGGTTAGAAGTTAGAAGGCTGTTATAATAGTATAGGTTAGAAAATGGTATAGATTATACTATTGGACAATAGTATAGATTAGAAAAAAAGCATTGTGTAGATTAGAAAAAACTGTATGGATTGGAAACAAGGACCTGAAGTATGATGACCTCAATGGGAATAAAGAATTAGAGATAAATTTAAGATGAATTTTAGAATTATATTTGATAGGGCTTGGTAATTGATTGAATGTGTATGTATGTATTAATAGTGTTAGAGAGGGTGAGCTTAAAGATAATTTTAGTTTGGAGCATAGGGGATTATAAGAAGGTTAAGATCATAATAGAATTAGAGGAATTAGTTGGTGAAGTGTATTTAAGGAAGACAAGAAAGATGAGTTTATTTTTGGTTGTGTTGTATTAATGGAATGGAATTCAGGGCAATCTATTAGATTGGAAATTGGGAATAAAATAAAAAGAGTGATATTATTTCTATACATGCAAAACCTTGGTGAGGAAGGTTTAGGACAAAGTACAAAAGGGAACATTATTAAATTTTCAACACATCTATTAATCATAGATCCCAAATGACTCTATAATTAATAAATAGACATACTGTAATAATAAAAAGACACACAGACACAGAAACATATATACTCACACAAATATCCTTGTGTAGATAACTCCTAATAATTACCATAATGAATTTAGAGTGGCTATCTCTGTCATTAGCAAAGAATGAGACGGCTTTAACTTCAGAATTGATTTGGATAAAATGACTCCAGGAAGTTCCATAATAGTGCTTCTTCATTTTTTTTTAAAGTCCAAGACCCTTCCTCAGGCCCCTTTGGTTGATTAATTTTCTTATTGCTAACAATCTCCTATAAGGAGATGTGGCTAGAACAGGATTGTGCTATCTTGGAGCTATTTTTATCAATTGGTGCTTGAAGGATGCAGATGAATCTTCTAAAAGTTAGGTTTCATTTTATTAATTGATGTCCACAAGATCTAGAATTTGCTTAACTTAGGTGGGGCACAGTTGTTAGGCCATTAACTCTCCAGCTACATTTGTCTTCCAATAACCAAACTGAAATTTAATTTCTAAGATAAGTTTTTCAAATCTACCTACCCCTCCTCCCTTTCTCTCCTTTTCCTCTTTATTTTAAAAAGTATATTTATTAAATGCCTGTTGAATGCTAGGAATAGACTGATGGATAATTTTCTGTTTTTAGGGATCTCACAGTCTAGTGGGGTGGGATTATAAATGCTCTGCTGGAGGAACACAAAAATGGAAACTAAATCAGACCTGGAAGTAGCGGGGTAAATTAGAAATGGTTTTCTGGAAGTGGTGACATCTGAACAGAGTTTTGAAGATAAATAGGAAGTAGCTAGACAAAAAATGGAGTTGTGGGATGGGAGAGCCCATTTTAGGTAGAGGTTTAAAGACATATTCAGAGATTTACAAGTAGTCTGTATAGCTGGAAAAAAGGCAGTGTATTTGAGGAATTCTAGGAGTTGGAGTTGAAGAAGTATGCAGGAGGTAAATAAATATGTGTTGGGTTTTTTTGAAGTATAATTGACCTACAACACTATGTTAGTTCCTGGTGCATAGCATAGTGATTCAGTATTTCTATATACTACAAAATGATTACTACAATAAGTCTAGTTACCATCTGTCACCATACAAAGATATTACATTATTATTGACTATATTCCCCATGCTATACATTCCATACCCATGACTCATTTATTTTTGTAACTGGAAGTTTGCTTCTCTTAATTTGTCTCTTACTTCACTCATCTCCCTACCACCCTTACCTCTGGCAACCACCTGTTTGTTTTCTGTATCTAGGACACTTTCTGTTTTGTTTGTTCATTTGTTTTTTAGATTCCACATATAAGTGAAATCATACGTTTTGAGCAAGAAATAAAAACTATAGAGTCATCCTATGAGCTGATGCTGTAGGCATCGATGTCGAACCCTTAGGGTAATGGGGTAAGGACTGAGGTTAGAGTTCTCAGGAAGACAATCGATAATCAGAGGAACACATAAAGGAGACAGAGAAACAAGAGGTGTAATAAGGAGAAAAACCAGAGAGGAGCAATGTAATGGAAACAAAGAAAGAGTTTAAAGAAGCAGGAACTGCCATTAGTATCAAACCTGCAATCAGGTATCCTAAGAACTACAGAGAAATTTTTATTGTATTTGCCATAAAGATATAGTCAGGGACCTTTGACCTGAGCGGTTGCAGTAGAGCAGTATGGGCAGGGCTGAGTTTGGGACAGAATTGTATCCAATTATAAAGGGGATAGCTGAGTTAGGAACAAAAAATGAAATAGTAAGATGAGAACAGATCAAAAGTCTTGGGAGCAAATCTGGGTTGGGGGCCAAAATGAAGAGCAGGTGATCCCAGACAGGAGCAGGGAGGGAACAAATACAAGGCTCAGAAAGATTCTATTGGAATATGGTACGGTTGTAGCTGGCATGGCTTTAGTTAGGATGCCTTAAAGCCATTATACAACTTCTCACACCGCATTTCTGAGGCATGTTTTCTGCTGACTAACCACTTCACATCCAGGCTGCAAATCAGAAATCCTAACCAGTTACATGCAACTGCTCTTCTGGCATTAAATAGTCAGAACTGTTCCAACACAGTAAGGCAAAGCGTCCGTGGGAAGAAGAGTCCTTTATCATATACTACACAGACCCAGGAATCAATAAGTGCCTGACAATCTGGAAAGCATCCTTTTGGTGATGGATCCAGTGCCACTGGAAGTACTTAAATGCCTCAGCAATGTTTGTCTTTTGTGAAAGAAAAGCATGGTTGTAAACTGCAGGCACAGAGAAGGCCTGAAGCTCTTGCTTTGTTTTCAGGGTGTGCATGCCAAGGATATCATGGCCACATTTTTTTTGTTTTGTTTTTTTTTTTGCGATACACGGGCCTCTCACTGTTGTGGCCTCTCCCGTTGTGGAGCACGGGCTCCGGACGCGCAGGCTCAGCGGCCATGGCTCACGGGCCCAGCCGCTCTGCGGCATGTGGGATCTTCCTGGACCGGGGCACGAACCCGTGTACCCTGCATCGGCAGGCGGACTCTCAACCACTGCACCACCAGGGAAGCCCATGGCCACGTTTTGAGGGATACTAATCTAGCAGCATTGCTGAGGTAGCTAATTTAGTAGACAAGGCTGCCGTGTGTGGATGTCCAGCTGGGTTGGCTGTTCTCTGGTCAGGGACTTGCTTAACCTGATAAAAATAGCTCTGAAGCAAAGGCAAGCAGACTGACTCTGTACTTGGTTCACATTTGACTCTGCTTCTTACCGACTTGCTCCCCTTAAGTACCCACTTTCTCTGGTTACTGATCTTCAGCTTTCCTCTTGGCTATATTCCTGGATCTTCTGTGATCTGGGCTTGTTGTGTTTTCCTGTGAAATACTGACAGCTGACTCTTGTTCACCTTCTTGGATGATACCATGTCTTATAAAATAAACTTACCTGGGCAGAAATACGCCTTGTTATGCAGACTCAAGTAAAGGGTTTTGCCCACTCTGATCACCAGCATGTTGGCTAAGAATCTTGAGGCTATAACAATATGAGAAGCTCTCTAATTTAGAACTTTATTAAGCAACAAAGGAATTTCTGGGCAATGTCTGATTCCCAGGTCTGGAAGGAGAGCTATTTTAGTTCATACAGTTTAATACCGCAAAGTATAAAACTGGACAGTGGCTTTTGATATAAATTTCCAGTTTCTTGGTGAAAACACTTCACCAGAGAAATAGTTTTTGTTCTTGTCTGGTTTGAATTTTCTCACATTGACCAAGTTTAGTTGACCTTCCTCTGATCCTCTTCTGTATGTTACATATTATTTTTGCCCACTGTCTTCTGCCCAAGTGCAGCGGGCCGTTTCCGACCAGCAGAATAACGAGCCGCCACACGCAAGATTCTTCTCGTATCACACTTTATTGGAGCACAGCTTGGTTGAAGAAAGATGGAAGGAAGACCCTACGCAGCAGAATATGGCAGGCTTTATACTGGCCAGAAGGTCCACACAACAGCCCTGGATTGGTGTGTGTCAGTACATGTGACAATATATTGCTACGCCTACAATCCACAGGATGCACGCGTGGCGCCTTACGCGGCACTCCCGGGTAGTGCAAGCAAGATGCAACAATGTAATTTCTCCTTCCTCTGGACCAAGAATCCAGCTCCTTCCTGGCGGCGTCCCACATCTCCCCCTTTTTCTTTATGTCCTTAGACCACATAACGGTCGCCCGTACAAGTCTTGCCCCCAAGGGGACATGGCTGTTCAAGGGCTATTGTCATGGGCGGCAGAAATCACCCTCCCATAGTGCAATGCTGCTTACAGCGCGGGGTGCAAGGGCTGATTTCAGGCAGAGGCTCCCACTAGGAGTGCAATGGCTCATGGCCATCCTGTGCAGGGGCAGCCACTAGGACTTGTTTAGCAGGGAGATCCAGGCACCGGCAGGCTGGCCGTTTTCAATGGCCACCAAAGCTTGCATCAACATGATCTTCTGTGTGTGTGACTTACGTTTCAGACGACACACCAACCACAGGCATAGTGCGATCCCCACTGCACAAAGGATGCCAAAAGCCCCCATGCCTACCCATTCTTTAAAGAAAAGAAAAGTAGAGGATAGCCATGAAGCAAAATTCCCAAAAGAAATAGGGTGTAACTCGGTAGTATTAAGATGAATAATCTGTAATCGTTGTTCAAACAGCAGTCTCTCTGCTTCTTCAGACCAATTTCCTTTTAAATATTCTCCAATCAATTTACTTTGGTTCAAACGTCCTATAATTTTATAGGGAGTAACACAAAGATGATTAAATTTAGCAACACAACCAAGCTGAAGCATATCATACAACTCTTCAAAGGCATCCTCCAGCAAATCCATCCGTTGATTTAAAGATAAAATGCCAGCATGTAAATGTGTATTAAAGCGATTCTGATTTTCTAATGCTAGCGACGTTTGCTTTACTATACCATTAATTACAGCAGCTGATTGTACCTGATTCACCATTGCTGCAGCAGCAGTGGCGGCCGCCGTCACAGAAGCAGTTAAGGCAATTATAAGTGCAGCAGTAATCCCAAGATCCCGCCGCTGCCTCACCAAATTAACTAATGGAAAAGTAGCGGGATCTGCCTTAACTGGAATGGGAACAAATGTAGGTATACGTAGTACTACAGCAGTCTGCACGATTGTTCCATTCCAACATTGTGAAATCCAGCAAGAAACGCCCTTATTACATCCTTCTGTATCATTAGACAATAAAAACATAAAAGGGGGTTGTACACATATCACAGCTGCAGGCTTGGAATAATTATACAAAGAATTTAGTATATTACGTAATTTCAATTTATATATTTGACTTTTATTAGCTAATTTAACCTCCCCGCTCACATTATACAAGGTGCCATTACTAGAATAAATCATGGCCAACGCAGAAAGATCCATGCTAGCGCCAGCATCATTAGTCACAACCCAAGAATAAAACGGCCACCCTTCATAATACCAGGTAACATTAGAAGCATTACAATTTTTCCTGCCCGCAAAAGACTTTATATTAAATGATAATCGAAAACCATGGGCAACTTGCAACGATGCAAAATCCTTACCAGCACAAGATGTGAATACTGGAGGGTACCTAACATTTGGAACACAGGATAAAAAATTTAACGTATTATTTCCCCTGGTCTGATTAACTTTTTTATTCCTTACAGGAATCACTCCATCATGATAAAATAATAAAGTAGTCACATTCATTAACTCTAAGCCATTTGCTCCATCACCTGAGCCAGATTGAGCACCTAAGGATATTTTGGATAGGGCTTCAGACAGCATATTAAACGGCATTTGATTATGTTTCAATGGATTATCCCAGGCAACAAGTCTTTTCCATAACAAGCCTATACAGCTTACATTCAAATCCCAACTAAAACAAAGGGTTTTATTAATTCTAACAGAACTGCCATTATATGATATCCAATCCATATTCTGTGGATCTATACAAGGAGTATACATAGAGCAATCACTAGCATATAAAATTGGGAGTACTCGACTCTTAGCATGGACTGGCATGGGTACCGGCCAGGTTCTACTTATTCCCCAAAAGGTGTCTTCCATTGTCTGCATTGCTCCCCACAGGCAGCATAGTAGAAGTAACTGACGTAGAAAGGCCATCACTCTTCAACCGTTCTAGTGCAACGTACCGGCACCCAAACTGGTTCTTGACCCTTTAGCAGCTGTCATTACCGCAGCGGCAAGCCCTGCATTAGACAAAGGGCCTCCAATCTCCCTGCAAGCTTTCATCCACACTTCAATGTCCTTTCCTTTAAAAGGTGTAATGGCTCGGCGGCATTCTTTTGTACATTGTTCATAAACAAGTTGTTTCACTAGAGGCATCGCCTCATCCACATTACCAAAAATTCTTCCCGCCGCTTCCATCATCCGGGCTACAAAATCAGAAAATGGCTCTGTGCCTCCCTGTATTATTTTTGTTAAATTCCCTGACACCTCCCCTTTATTTGGGAGGGCTCGCCATGCACGCATATTAATCTCATTTATTTGATTATAAACTTGTACAGGGAACATAGTCTGATTATTTATCCACTGTCCTTGTCCTAGTAACATATCTACATTCCAGGCAGGCTGCCCATTGGCAGCATTTTCCCTCGCTTGACTGTGAGCCAAATCAGAAACAATAGACTTCCAGTCTAAATATTGCCCCATCGTTAAACACGCACGAGCAATATCTTGCCAATCAGTAGGAGTCAAGGCATTTCTCGTAAGCCGCTGCAAAAGCATAATAGTATAATTAGCAGAAATGCCATCTCGTTTGGAAGCTTCTGCAAGATCTCTAATTAATTTATGATCTATCATATCATAATATCGCTGGCGTGTAGCCGGATCTTCAAATACTGGAAACGCATTGGACAAAGAAGAAGGAATTTGAAACCAAGCCTCGCGGGGAATAAAAGTACATTGCGGGGAAGGAATGGAAGGCGCAGAACGCCTAGGTTGAACAACACTCCTTGAAGCAAAAAATTCCTGAGGTCGAGAAGGGGGCAAAGCCCCAAAAGGGCCATAACGCTCCTCCTCATATTTTGCAGCAGCTTCTGCCAAATCCGCAGCATCGCCGGGATCTAGCTCCTCATCATCTGATAAATACATGGCTTGCAAGCCAGACAATAGCGGATACATTGGTTCTCGCCCAGTCTCTTGGGCGTCTGGTTGTTTAGATTTTAACTTTTTCTTAACCTTATTATCTACTAATTCTTCTTTTGTAGGCCTATCATCTGTAGCCTTATGACTGCCTGCTTCGGAAGCACTATCTTGATATGACCGCAAAACTTGCGTCGCTTGTTTCACTATGTCTGTACACTTTCCCTCCTTAAGACAAGATCGAACTAAATTCCACAAAGGGAAAGTCCCACAGCACAGCTTACCCTCCTCATGAAAACGGTGCAAATCCTTTCCTAATTTCTCCCATGAAGGGATAGTCAAAGTACCCGAAACTCCAAACCATGGCGCTGCTTGATCTATATCATTCAGTAAACGGCCAATAGTCTTGTGAGATAACATCAACCCCCGATCCCGTAAAAGTGCCTGTATCGGCTCATAAAATTTTGCCGTGGAGTTAACATGAGTATTCCCCATTATGTACTTTTACTGACTTTCACTAAAAGATTTACACCATTACACACACAACAAGACAGTGCAAGGCACAAAAGCTACGTACCGGCAAAATTACCGGTTCACTCCGTGTGTCGAGTTCTGAATCGGTCCTCCATGCAAGGCGCGAAGTTCCCGGGTTTCGGCACCACTTGCAGCGGGCCGTTTCCGACCAGCAGAATAACGAGCCGCCACACGCAAGATTCTTCTCGTATCACACTTTATTGGAGCACAGCTTGGTTGAAGAAAGATGGAAGGAAGACCCTACGCAGCAGAATATGGCAGGCTTTATACTGGCCAGAAGGTCCACACAACAGCCCTGGATTGGTGTGTGTCAGTACATGTGACAATATATTGCTACGCCTACAATCCACAGGATGCACGCGTGGCGCCTTACGCGGCACTCCCGGGTAGTGCAAGCAAGATGCAACAATGTAATTTCTCCTTCCTCTGGACCAAGAATCCAGCTCCTTCCTGGCGGCGTCCCACACCCAAGGATATAACTTCTTTACTTAAAGGTCATTTTTAGAATGATTTTTTCCATTGATACTGTGAAAAATGTTTAATTCATTTTGTTCTGCAAAATGCTGCTGCCTGCTTTCTTCTTACCTCTGAAATGGCTGGTTGTTGTTGCCCTGTGTCTGTCTATGCGTTGTCATTTATCTCTGTCCTCGTGGTCCTTGCTCACCTTTCCCACCCAGCACTCTCTGTCCTGATCTGCATTATCCTCACTGTGGTGATGGTTAATAGCTAAGACTTAGGAATGAGACAGGCCGGAATTTACTTTTAGCACTGTCTGCTACTTGCTGTGTGGTCTTGGACAAATCATTTGGCATTGATATGCTTTAATTTTCTCATCTCTGAAATGGAGTCATAATGATACCTACCTCATAAGTTACGAGGATTCCATGAGACAATACATGCAGAGTGCTCAGCACAGCACTGGCAGACAGTCAGGGTTTCATCATTATTAACGTTTACTGCTTGAGTCCTAAACAAAATATGTATTTACTCCCCACTGTTAAGTAGAAACAAAATTCCACAATACTGCCCGTGTTATATCATTAAACCTCCCCTTTTCCAGCGGCAGCAGCTGAGAGGGAATTCCTCTTCAACTATTGATGTTCAATATTTGTGCCAGTTACTGCTTCTCTTACAGAAGATCCTACATTTCTCCTGCTTTTAGGTCCCCAGTAAGACACAATTCCACATCTTTCACCCCTCATTTCCCTTTTCTTTCCTTTTTTGTTTCTTTCTCTAGCCCAGTGTATTTTTCTTTTCTTGCATAATAAAATTACACAAACTCGGCTTAAAATGATACACATTTGTTATCTCACAGTTTCAACGAATCGGGAGTTTAGACATAGCTTAGCTGGGCCTTCTGCTCAGGGTTTCACAAGACTGCAACCAAGGTGTTGGCTGGGCTGTATTCTCATCTGGAGATTCCAGGTGGGGAAGAATTTGCTTCCAGGTTCATTCAAGTTGGCAGGATTCATGTCCTTGAGGATGTATTACCGAGGGCCCAAGTCTGCTAAGATGGAATCTTATGTGATGTAATTAAACATGGGCATGATATCCCATCACCTTTTCCATGTTCTGTTTGTTAGAAGCAAGTCATAGGTCTCTTGCACTAAAGAGGAGGGGATTATGCAAAGTTGTGAACACTAGGAAGTGGGCAGTCTTTGGGGAGAAGGATCGTGTTAGGGTCTGTTTGCCATGCCCAGATGCTTGACTTAATGTTATAAGACATACTGAACTCTTCCATAACCTTAATCTTGTTAATTCTATGAGCAAGATATCAAAATATGGTACCACATCTGGAATTCTTGGAAAGATATCACAACGATAGAAAGCATGAAAGTAGGGCATTTACCTTTAAAAGCACCCTTGAAGCTAAGAAGCTTAGGAAAGGTCAACAAACTTTGCAAAGATCTTTCAGGAAATTAGATAAGGTTGTTGCAGTCAGAGCAAAGTACAAAGAGTTTGGAATAGTTCAGGTGGGTAACATGATAATAGTTGATTGAAGTGGAGGGATAAAACAAAATTGCTAAGTAACAGTGAGTGTCTAATTTAGACCCATTGGAATGAATTTGTAGCAGGATCAATGAACAGTTTCAAGGTGTTGTGCAGCAATACTGGTCAATCTGGAGGTAGCACTAGAAAAAAAATGTGGAGTTTAATCAGAGATGGGGATTGGCAAAGCAAGAACAATGGATATTTAGAGGGTGGGAAATCCTAAATCTTACTACTACTGCAATTTGGCTTTTCTAGCTGGAGACAATTTTTTTCAATCTTAACTTATGAACTATTCTAAACATACAGAAAAAAAACTCAGAAAATAATGTAATAGCAACCACCTATTCCCAATCATATTTAACAGACGTTAACATTTCACATATTTCCTTCGAATATTCTTCTATTTTTTTAAACAGCTAAAACACCTCCTATCCAATCTTCTCTCCTTTTTTTCTCCCATAGTGAAGATTTGAGGTTTGCAGTTATTATTGTATCCGTTTAAACTGGTCAGTATGTATAAGCTCTGAATGTCATTTTAAAGAGGGATTTCTTTCACACACTCATTAGCAAGTAATAGATATAAAGCAAGGAGAAAAATTTGGAACAATCTTTGAGGACAACGACTAATGCCCACATGTTTTGTTACAACCTGATTTCAGAGTGTGATTTCAGAGCGAGCATTAAAATGCTTTAATATCCAATTGGCTTAAAAGGGTAAGGGCAGAAAAACAAATGTACTCTTCTGTGGAGGAGTTAAACTGGGAGGCAAAGGGAGCTTCTTGTCTAGTGAGCTATAAGAGATAATTGTTCATCAGAGAGTGTGAAGTCTGTTGTAAGTACAACCACATTCATTAGCCAGTTTCCCTGCTTCCTGTCAGTAATGGGCATTAAGTTTCTCTCTGTTCAACTAGAATGAATTCTTGCTTTTGCACTACAGATCATTTTCTGGGTTTTTAATATACTGGCCTTTGGTCTTTCTTATTTTTGGATTATCACTGAATAGGTGTAACCTCAAGGCAGAGTATAAATTATTTCTTAAGTAACATACTCCAAATGTATGACAAGTTCTCAGAGAATATAGAGTATACATAGAAATCAAGCAAAAACACCCCAAACATAAAATATTAATATAAAAGGATACCTAAAATATATTTATAGCAATTAACAAATATTATATTTTGCTAATAAGCATAACCAAAAGCCAGACATTTAGGACATCAACAAAAATTAGTAAGTTTGTTTTGTTTTGGAGACACGTCTAGCAACTTAACTTACATAAATATAAACGTCACAGTATTTTTGCAGATAAAGATTTTATGTTGCTAGGTATCAGGGTCAACTCTGGATTTAACTCAAGGGTGAGCCCACTCTAAACTACATGATTTGGACTTGTTTTCTGGGGTAACAAATAGCCTACCCTTCCCTCTTGATTAGGCCTGATAGGTAATTAAACCTCCCTAACAGCAAGCAACCTAACCATATAAAAGGATGCATGTGGGAAAGAAAGTGGGTATGTAAATACAGGATGGTGTTATGAATGGGGGTAGGTGAGAATGGGTTACAAATGCACTTATAGTGTAATGGATCTTTAAAATTCATTCCATTCAAACCAGTATATAGTGAGAAGCTGCTTGTGCCACCTACTGTGCTACCCTTAAGCGGAAAGGCAAATATGTGAAAATTCTTACTGTCATGGTATTAATGCAGATTGATTAAATCCTTCAAGATGATAAGGAGCTTCATTCTTCTGGTAGAGTGGTGGGTTTGATTCATGGGTAATAGGCTGAATACTTTAGGGTATGGTTATGTCATTGAGAGACCTATAGAGCCTCTTGATAATTGATTAGGTAAAGAGGGTATTGGAAATTTATTTAACATGTTGAAACACTCATTAGTGATATTCCTGGAGGTTAACCTTGTGTGGGCTACATAACATTGAAAAGCAAATGCCACACCCTAGGAGAACTTCCATGAGATTGGACTTCTGACTAGGGAAATTCTATGTGAAGATGCTCTGACAGCAACAGAATCTGATATAACCTTGTATTCTGATAACCTATAATCTGATATCACCTGTTCAACAGGCTGGGAAAGAAAAGGCTCTCAACCTTTGTTTTCCCCTGGTATATGTAAGATTCAACTTTGAAAGTGTCCTCCAGCATATGATTTCTGACTGGCTGAAGGAAGGTGACACTGGACAGTCTAAAAGTTCTAATTTCTCCAAAATGTGTCTGGAACAACCAGACAGTGAGTGTGAGGAAAATCATTAAAATAAGGAGCACTTGGCTTTATCTCTATTTAGGATTAAAATGGGGATTCCAGATGGAAACCGCACATAAATTCATAGACATGCATATTTTCTGAAACGTAGAGAATCATATAGGACCCTTGCATCATTCTATTCTCAAAGCATTTACAAAGCTCTTATTATATGTGAGACATGGTTCTGAGCATTAGAGATATAAAGACAAGTAAACCATCATTCCTGCCCTCCACTGTAAGAACAGTTACAACAAAGTGATTAATGCTACAATAGAGGAATAAACAAGATGCTGAGAAGGCACAAGAGAGGAAGCACTTCACTTTTCTAGGAGAGGCTAGAAAAGGCTTTTCAAAGAGGGTAGCATTTGAGTAGATTCTTGAAGAATGAATTAGTTTTTCAGGGTATTGTCAGCTGAATAGAAAACATATGAGAAAAGCAGAAAGATGTGAAGCAGCCAGGAGACCAAGGTGTGTGCAGATATAATTTTTAAAGGTGGATAGGAGCAGAAATACTGAAAAAAACTTGTATACCCTACTCTGGAGTTCAGACTTCAACCTGTAGACTTTGGGGGCCTTTGATGGGTTTGATTTCACAAGGATGTTGAATGGAGTGTAGAGGGGGTGGGTGATGGCAGATTCTGGATGACCAGTTAGAAACATATCATAGTCATTTTGATGAGAAATGATGGGGGTCTGGGCAGAGGAACATGATGGGATTCCTTTCAGCTTTCTGACTTTGTGGATCATTGTTTCATTAATCAAAAGAGAAGAGCCAGCTTTTGGGAAGGGAAAGATGGATTCAGTTTTGGACACCTTAAGTTTGAGGTTCCATTGAACAACTGAGTGGAGATGACCATGAAGCAGTTGGTAAAATAAGCTTGAAGTTCAAGAGGAGAAGGTCCAGTTTAAAGATAACAAATTTTAGAATCATCAGTGTGTAGAAATTTTTGGAGCCATGAATGTGAATAAGATTGCTCAGGAAGAGTGTGTCAAATCAGAGGAGAGGAGCAAAGGCCAACCCAGGCATTTCTAATAATTAAGGTGGTAAAGAGAGGAGTGGTAGACAGAGCTGAGAAGGAATTATGGGAGAAAGTAAAAGAAAAATCAGGAGGAAGTGATGCCAGGGGAGTGGATAATTCCAAGAAGGAGGTACTGGGTAGTAGGATCAAATGCTCTGTTGACCAAGTTTGAAAATGACACTGGATTAAGTCATCACAGGCCAAGAGAAGAGCAGCCACAATTTTATTGAAATGGTAAAAGCGGAATAAGATTACAGTGGGTTGAGGATTGAATGGGAAGTGAGGAAGTAAAGTCATCAAATGCTCATTATGATTTGAACCTTCCCTTGAAGGCAAGAAAAAAGAGATATTTGTAGCTCGAGGGGCCAAAGAGTCTCAGAATTGGACTTTTAAAAATAATAGAAGAAACTTGATATTTTAGGACAGCGCAAGAATGTGGTCTGGTGGCTATTGAGCTAGGTTAAAAAAATTTTATGTTGCTTCCTTTTTGGGTGTTGGTTTAAGAGTGTTTTAAAACTAGCTGTGACTTTGAAATGTCTAAACCTGCCTAGAAGTGCCTTGAGAAACACTTGAGACAAAGGATGATTTAGAAAAGAATCCCCACTGCTGCTGCATGCAGATCATGGCTAGATGTGTGAGATGATGAGGTTTAAATAATGGCAAAGAAAGTTGAAAGGCTCTCAGCATCTTTGCTGACTCCAAGAAGCAAAAACAACCTGCCTTCCGGCAAACACATTTTCCCTTCTGAAATTCTGTCAAATAAATTCAGAGGGACATGAAAAAAATGGAAATATATCTTGTAACATGTGCTGATATGGTTGCACAGCACCTGTTTCATAGATTGTGCGTTATGAATTTTAACACTATATCTGATTTCTCTGGCATGTACACTGTGTAAAAGAGCTTGTAGAGGTACAATGTTATAATCATTCCAGCGAACTTGAGAAGGCATTGCACCAACATGAGACTACAGATATTAAATAAGCAAGAAGAAATCTTTCCCTCAAAAATGAAAGCATTTCATAATAACATTCAAGGAAAACTGTATCCTTCGAGGCATTCTACACATTCTTTCTTACCGATGACAAGAAATGCAGCTTAGGTTTAACATTTCATTCGGTGTATCACAGCCCTAGATAGTTTTCAATGGGCTTATTTTTCAAGAACTGAAGTGGTAGCTTGTCATATATATCTCAGCTTCTGAAATGATTGGTATTCCTCTCCTATCTAGCAGCTGTTGGTGGGTTTTTTAATTTAACCAGTGAAGACTTCCAAAATAGAAGTGTTGTCCTGGATATATTTTAAAAACACACATTTCAGGCCTTTCCTCTTTAACTTGAAGTAGTAGATAAAAATTCCCAAGTGAAAACAACAAGATAACATTGTGACATTGACTCACAAAGGCAGGAGGCATCTACAGATGCCCCTACATGTCAGCTCCCGAAGCAAACACTGCAACTGTCATACCAAACATCCAAGAGCTAAGTAGATTTAGTCAAAACCTTGATTCAATGCAAGGCTAATGGAACCAGGTCTTCTGGGTAACTAAATTCTCTTCTTATTTATTAGGTGGCTGAATAGAATACCCTTTTATTTGAATTTTTGTTACCACAGAGTTTTAGAAATGTGTTGCCATATTTTATTAATTTGGTGATTTTCCTATTGGTGTAAAAGTTGAGTTTGAGTGTGGTCTCTATTCCTGTTGAAGGTAGGGAGGCAGTTGTTTTCTTGATATTTTCCTTGGGGCTGTGCACAGGAGAGCGTGGCTGGTGGTTGCTTTTTCCTGTTCTAGACCTTGTGATTGGTCTGTTCGGTATGTTCTCAGGCATCCTCTCTCCACCACCCTGTCAATTTTATATAATATGTTATTTTATTCTTAATCTATTTTTACACCCTCAGGTATTTGATGTAGGTTGGATTCTGAAGTTGCTAAAATGTATAAGTAACGTACAACCCAATAAGGGAGGAGACACGTACTGCTGAAAAGCTAACTGCCTGGGATTGAATCCTGGCTCTGCTACTGGCTAACTGTATGACCTTGAGTAAGAACTAAATGTATTTGTGTCTCAGTTTCCTCTGCTGTAAAACAGAGATAACATTAATTCTTACGTTATAGGGTTGCACTTTGTATCTCTAAAGTACTTAGATCAGGGCCTAGTGCAAAGTACACTCCCTGCATATGCTTGCTGTGATCGTTCTCACCGTGTATCTTTATTTGAGGTTAGACCCCAGAATGCATCTTCTACTCCTGTGCCATGGGAGATGTCTTAGTTTGGGCTGCTATAACAGAGCACCACAAAACAGGTGGCTTCAACAACAGAAATTTATTTTCACAGTTCTGGAGGCTGAAGCCCAAGATCAGGGTGCCAGCATGGTTGGGGACTGGTGAGGGTTCTCTTCCTGGTTTGTTGCCTTCTTGCTCTATCTTTATATGGTGAAAAGAAAGATGGCTCTAGGCTCTTCCTCTTCTTATACGGAAACTAATCCCATCATGGGCTCTACCCTCATGACCTTATCTAAACCTTATTACCTCCCAAAGGTCCCACCTCCTAATACCATCACTTGGGGCGGTAGGGTTTTAGCATATGAATTTTGGGTCCATACTATAGCAAGAGAGGATGGAGATTTCCCTTGGAGAGCATAATCCTCAATCTGCAGAGTTTTGGAAGAGACAAAGAGAGTTTGGTATTGTCTGGCCCTTTTATGTATGAATGTTCTTAGACTGGGTTTATATGTGCCACTGTAAGAGATAGTGTGCTTAAAAAAATAATAAAAGAAGAAAAAAGAAAGAAACACAAAAGAACCCTGATATAAGTTGTTGTCATTTGCTTCTCTATAGCTGAAAAAATTTCTGGTTACTAAATTATTGTAAATTGAGGGTTTCAGTGGATTAATCAAGGTTTTCTATAATATGCTACAATAGAAGACAATGAGTAATTACATGAATTACAAAACATAAAAGTAAACCAAAATATAATGAGAAAAGGCAATTTATTAGTGCTTTTCCCATGCCTCAGTGTGTAGCTTGATCTATGCAGAGAATAGCAGATTGGCTTCCCTCGTCCAGGGTAGGCAGTAACTGGAGGATTCTTTTGATCATTTTATTCATTTTGTGTTACAACTACAGCACTTCTAATTTATAGACATATTGTGAATGTCAAGGAAATGTCACCCAAATCATTGAAATACAGTGAATTCATCCATTATATTTAAATAACAGGTTGCCCTGGGCTCCAAGGGAAGCAGGCTTAAATGGAACTGGGATTTTGACTGTTCAATTTCAGTACTTTAAAGACACAGAATAATCAAGGTGGATTTCTTAAAGGAAGGGAGTCTGAGGATAGAAAAGTAACTGTGAAGTATTTCTGGATGAGCCATTAAGTGGCAGATTGGCATACGGCTACATTTCAGACCCCGATTTGTTTGGTTTAATGTGAATCACTTTTTTCCCCCTTTAAATTGAAGCCCAAATCCTATAATGGAGATACTTAAATTAACCCTCTGGTTCACTTAGGCATCTATTTCAGCATCCCTCTGAGAAATTCAACAGTCTGTTATAAATTGAGTTTTATATGTTTCTGTCAAAGCCTAAGGAAAAATTTGATTATCCTCCAGATATTTCCCAATCCTTTAGCTAAATTGGATTATTTACTGATTTACCCTTTACTTTCTAGTGCTATAGTAGTGTCTTAGTTGCAAACTTTATAGTATAAACTGACAAGATTATAAAATGTTTATCTTCCTAGGGAAGCAGCTGGTCATCGTTGCCTTTGGGCTTAAATGGATCCACATTCCAACCCTGCTTTTGTTGCATATTAACTGGGTGACCTTAAGCAAGTTACACGATTTCTGTGGGTTTCAGCCTCTTTGTAAGTACAGTAGGGATACTAATAGTGACCTTGCATGGATTTTGGTAAGGATGAGTAGAGACAAGGCATGTGGAAATACTGGGTCCTGAGACACCCTCAATAAATGTAACTCACCTCCCATGTCCCCAACCCCAAACCATTTTTTATTTATTGAGGAAACATACAACCAAGGATATGTTTAGACTCAGGATCTTTTAGGATGGGAGCCCAAGATAATGCATCTTAAGCCAATCTGTATCAGTCAGGGTTCAACCAGAGAAGCAGACCAGTAGGAGATATATATTAGAGATTTACCACAAGGAATTGGTTTATGCAATGTGTGGGCTGGCCTAGCCAAATCTGACATTCATAGGGCAGGCTGTCAAGAAGGGCAGGAGCTGAAGTTCCTGTTTCAAGTGGAATTTATTCTTCTTCGGAAGCCTCAGCTCTACTTGTAAGGCCTTTCAACTGATTCTATCAGGCTTATCCAGGAAACAGTGCACATATCATGCAGATGTGCACACAGAAAAGTGCACGTATCATGAGTATACAGCCTGATGATATGTTACGAAGTGAACACACCCCTGTAATCAGCTCACAGGTCCAGGCAGAAAATATAACTAGCACTCCAGGAGCACTCCGCACCCCCCCGCCCCCCGCCCCACCGCTGTTCCCCTTTCCAGTCACTACAGGCACTACTACTCTCCTTCTCCCTCCCTAGAGGAAGGCTCTTTGAATATCCTGACTTTTTGGAGTGATGCTACTGTGGTACTGTGAATATAATATTGCTCACAGAGGTAAAAGAGTTAAAGCCTAGCTTTTTTATTTCCTCACTATATGACTTTGGATCCCTTTAACTCTCTAGGCCTCAGTTACCTTATCTGTAACATGGAGATAATAAGAAACTTTTGGTTTAGCAAGAAATTTCAATGAACTAAGAGAAGTGGAATCTTCTAATAAAGACCCTGATATTTGTGTGAGTATATATGTTTCTGTGTCTGTGTGTCTTTTTATTATTACAATATGTCTATTTATTAATTATAGAGTCATTTGGGATCTATGATCTAAGGTACTAAGTAAGTGTTGAGCCCTGAAAGCTAAGTGTCCCTTTATGAGCTGGAGGTTATGAACTCATGGGACATCATATACAGACTGTACAATCTTTTGACATTGACTTTCCCATGTGCAACTTCTTGCCTCTGTTGCCACAGTCCCTTTTCTCAGGCATTTTTCTATTCTAGGGACAAATTTTCCCAAGACATCCTTCATCCTGAATGACTGAAACTGGAGTTCCAATGTATAGTCTAGTCTCACAAGTCCTGGTTTGCTGGCCTCATTGTTAGTTGGATATGAGCTTTGATAAAATTCTTGTGCAGTTGAAGAAAACAGCAGTGTAGATCAACAGCTTCTCTCATATTTATGCTTTATACTTGAAGCTTGTTTCAAGTTACAACACTTGACACCATTAGAATGCAATGCTACTCTCTGCATAACTCCAATTCTAGCCTCTGCTTTTGAGTACTGAATGAAGTTCGACAGTTCTATCTTTATTGTTAGTGGTAGGTGCTCAATGGAAAATACATATAATGTCCTCAACTTTTGGAACTGGATATAGGTGGTAAAGTCTACATGTTTTCTATCTCATTCCCTTATTTAGAATCATGAACTATTCATTTTGTATGTTCTTGTCATACAGTTTTTATCTTTTACCTTATTTACTGAAATCATTAGAGTGGCTAGATGTGCACCGAATGTATATTTTATGTTTCTATTTTCCTGAGAGGAGGAAGACATTTTTTCCCTTCTGCCATTGTCTTATTTTCTGTGTTGTATAAGCACATTTTAATTGTGTCATGAATTTTTGTGTCCATTAATTTGAGGAAACAGACCATGTTTGTGACTTTCAATGAGGCTGTGAAAATTTCATCAGTTTGCATAGATTCACCTGTAAGTGAAAGTTAGGGTAGGGTGATAAAGTATAAAAAATGTGAATGGAGGGAAGGTGGAAATTGCACTTATTATCTGCATATTGTGTATGTGTGTTACTGTATTTTACCTATATTATCTCATGTAATGTCACCATGCCAAAGTAAAGGCACTATGAAAATAAACACCTGTATGATGGCATCAAGGTGATGGTACCTCTCTATTAGGTATCTTTAGAATTTCCAGATACCAAATTTAGGTCCCTCTAAGAGAGCAACAGATTGATCAGCCACATGTCTTGAAAAACTCATATGTTTAAGGTTTCATTCTTTATTTTATCTTTATTAAAGTCTTATAAAGTTTATATTTTATTACCCGAAAAATGAGAAGTAAAGGAGAGAGGCTCAAATGATTTGTTTGAATTTATTGAGGACAGAATGTCCTTTGAGTCCTGTAGGAAGTCTGGGAGATGAAGTAACACATTCTGGTTTTTGATCTTGTATACATTTGAGTTAGAGCAATGGTTATTATTTTAGTAACAAATATTTATTGAATTCCTACTTTGGGCCAACCCCTGCTCTGTGCTGGAGATACAGTGATGAGCAAGATATGGTCTGTCCCTGAGATCATAGCCTAATGAGGAAGCCAGGCACGAAAACACAATCACAATCCAAAGACATAAGTGCTGAAGTAGGGACACTGCTGAATATTGTAGTATCTCAAATGTGGGAGTGCCCAACATCAGGACCCTAGTTAACTTTGTGGGTTAAGGGCTTCAGGAGTCTTCCCAGTAGAAGACAAACACTGGTGGAAGATTAATACAAGATGGATGAGTAGGAAGGACATTAAAACCCAGCAAGTACAAGGCATAGTGTAGTTCAGAGAAATGCAAGAAGTTGACGTCTCAGGTGTTTTGCACAGATGTCTTTGGTGGCATCCACAAGCCACTGTGGGGGAATTATGAAAATCCCTTGCCCAAATCCACATTTGGTAGGAGTCTAAAATCCTTTCAATCCTACCTTTATGACATTGCTCATATCTATTCCCTCTGCTGTTTCCCCATTATTAATGCATCATCTCCTACCAGGGCTATTGCAGTTGTCCTGTAAATCATCTTGCTGCCTTCAGACTTGACCATCTTGGATCTGTTCTCCATAGTGCTGCCCAAGTGATCATTCTATACTCAGATATGATATTTTCTGTGTCTTTAAAACCCTTCTAAATCTGCCTTCCCTCTGGCAACAAAATAAACTCTTTGCATGTTACAGGAAGCTCTCATGATCTGGCTCCTGTCTGATATCTATTTATCTTGAAAGCAAACACAAGGTTTTGGGGGGCAGAAATGAGAGTTATTACAGCAATGACTGCACTCGTTTTCCCATACTCAGTAATTCACAAGTGATGCAATGAGAGCCAGGTGTTCTCCTGTATGCTGGGGAATGGGAGAGTCTACACCGCAGGAGAGGAACCCTGAAATTATGAATCTGGGAGCTTACATAGTCTACATGCTGCCTCCCTCACCGCTAGAGAGAGAGAGAGAGAGAGAGAGAGAGAGAGAGAGAGAGAGAGAAACCTTTACTCTCTAGTCTTCTACTGTCTTTGTAATGTAAAGGACTGGCTTCAGGGCTCAGGGTTTCATCACCCTTAGATAAGGAAACAGAGAAATAAGTCTCTAAACTAATTGGAGATCTCTAGCTATTCAATCACTCTTTAACTTCCAAGGTTTATCTTTTAACCCAGGTTCCAATTATCTTTGGTGAGAAACATAAAAATATCTTCACTCTGGTTTCACGCTGCTTACCTTTCCAGGCTTATGTGCTCTTGCTTCCTTGCTCACTGTGCTTCACAGCTGCTGTACTAGTTGCAGTTTTCTATACAGTACTATGCTGTTTTTGTCCTCAGACCTTTGTTTATTTGTTTCAATATTGCCTCATTAATTTTTTGACCCGTTATTTCTATTGAGGAAATATTTACATACAGTGAATTGCACTGATTTTAAGTTTACAATCTGGTAAGTTTTGATAAATGTAAGTACCTGTGTAACACCACCCCAGTCAAGATTTAAAACATTTCTATCAAACCAAGATGTTCCTTTTGTGCCCTCTTCTAGTCAATTCCCCCCTCCTCTCACAGCAACTACTGTTTTGATTTCTGTCATCATTGATTAGTTTTGCCTGTACTTGAACTTCATAAAAGTGGAATCATACAGTATGTACTCTTTTGTGCCTGGCTTCTTTAGCTCAACATAATATTTTTGAAATTCATGTATGTCGTTGAGAGAGTCAGTAGTTTATTCTTTCTTGTGTAGTAGTTTCCATTGCATGAATGTTGCTCAGTAATTTTGTCTTATTTTTATGTGATGACATTGGGGTATTTCCAGTTTTTGTCTATTATAAATAGAACTTCCATAAGCACTCTTATTCAGGAATCTTTTGTGGGCCTTTCTTTTTATTTCTCTTGGGAAAATACCTAGGGGTAGGATTGCTGGGTTGTAGACAGAGTGTATGCTTAACTATACAGGAAACTGCCAAATAGTTTGCCAAAATGTTTGCACCTCCAGGCTCCATCTTTTTTTTTTCCTTCCCTATTGCCTCTTTGTTGAAACCTCTGAGCTGCAGATTATTGCAGAGCTCAGCTGATGGCCCTGGCCCATGCTCTGGGCACAAAAAGTATAATTTCACAATACCCTGTCTATCTCACAGAACGAGGACACTTAGTTAGGAACTTCCCTCCTAACTCCCTGGCCCTCAGATCAAACATCTTAAATCACAACTCGGATTGCCACTTACCCTTTCTTTTTTTTTTTTTTTTTTAGTTTTTAAAATTTATTTATTTTTTTATACA
Source organism: Globicephala melas (assembly GCF_963455315.2). NCBI lineage: Eukaryota > Metazoa > Chordata > Mammalia > Artiodactyla > Delphinidae > Globicephala > Globicephala melas. The sequence continues at coordinate 118,230,733 of NC_083315.2, forward strand.
GCAGATTATAGTCATCAATTTTATACACATCAGTGTATACATGTCAATCCCAATCTCCCAATTCATCACACCCCCACCCCCACCCCACGCCGCTTTCCCTGCTTGGTGTCCATACATTTCTTCTCTACATATGTGTCTCAGTTTCTGCCCTGCAAACCGGTTCATCTGTACCAATTTTCTAGGTTCCACATACATGCGTTAATATACGATATTTGTTTTTCTCTTTCTGACTTACTTCACTCTGTATGACAGTCTCTAGATCCATCCATGTCTCAACAAATGACCCAATTTTGTTCCTTTTTATGGCTGAGTAATATTTCATTGTATATATGTACCACATCTTCTTTATCCATTCGTCTGTCGATGGGCGTTTAGGTTGTTTCCATGACCTGGCTATTGTAAATAATGCTGCAATGAACATTGCGGTGCATGTGTCTTTTTGAATTATGGTTTTCTCTGGGTATAAGCCCAGTAGTGGGATTGCTGGATCATATGGTAATTCTATTTTTAGTTTTTTAAGGAACCTCCATACTGTTCTCCATAGTGGCTGTATCAATTTACATTCCCACCAACAGTGCAAGAGGGTTCCCTTTTCTCCACACCCTCTCCAGAATTAGTTGTTTGTAGATTTTCTCATGATGCTCATTCTAACTGGTGTGAGGTAATACCTCATTGTAGTTTTGATTTGCATTTCTCTAACGATTAGTGATGTTGAGCAGGTTTTCATGTGCTTCCTGGCCATCTGTATGTCTTCTTTGGAGAAATGTCTATTTAGGTCTTCTGCCCATTTTTGGATTGGGTTGTTTGTTTTTTAAATATTGAGCTGCATGAGCTGTTTTTGGAGCTGTTTTGGAGATTAATCATTTGTCCATTGATTCATTTGCAAGTATATTCTCTCATTCTGAGGGTTTTCTTTTTGTCTTGTTTATGGTTTCCTTTGCGGTGCAAAAGCTTTGAAGTTTCATTAGGTCCCACTTCTTTATTTTTGCTTTTATTTTCCATACTCTAGGAGGTGGATCAAAAAAGATCTTGCTGTGATTTATGTCAAAGAGTGTTCTTCCTATGTTTTCCTCTAAGAGTTTTATAGTGTCTGGTCTTACATTTAGGTTTCTAATCCATTTTGAGTTTATTTTTGTGTATGGTGTTAGGGAGTGTTCTAATTTCATTCTTTTACATGTAGATGTCCAGTATTCCCAGCACTACTTATTGAAGAGACTGTCTTTTCTCCATTGTATATCCTTGCCTCCTTTCTCATAGGTTAGTTGACCATAGGTGCGTGGGTTTATCTGTGGGCTTTCTATCTTGTTCCATTGATCTATGTTTCTGTTTTTGTTCCAGTACCATATTGTCTTGATTACTGTAGCTTTACAGTATAGTTTGAAGTCAGGGAGTCTGATTCCTCCAGCTCCATTTTTGTCCCTCAAGACTGCTTTGGCTGTTCAGGGTCTTTTTTGTCTCCATACAAATTTTAACATTTTTTGTTCTAGTTCCGTAAAAAATGCCATTGGTAATTTGATAGGGATCCCACTGAATCTGTAGATTGCTTTGGGTAGTATAGTCATTTTCACAATATTGATTCTTCCAATCCAAGAACATGGTATATCTCTCCATCTCTTAGTATCAACTTTAATTTCTTTCATCAGTGTCTTATAGTTTTCTGCATACAGGTCTTTTGTCTCCCTAGGTAGGTTTATTCCTAGGTTTTTTATTCTTTTTGTTGCAATGGTAAATGGGAGTGATTCCTTAATTTCTCTTTCAGATTTTTCATCATTAGTGTATAGGAATGCCAGAGATTTCTGTGCATTAATTTTGTATCCTGCAACTTTACCAAATTCACTGGTTAGCTCTAGTAGTTTTCTGGTGGCATCTTTAGGATTCTCTATGTATAGTATCATGTAATCTGCAAACAGTGACAGTTTTACTTTTTCTTTTCCAATTTGTATTCCTTTTATTTCTTTTTCTTCTCTGATTGCCGTGGCTAGGACTTCCAAAACTATGTTGAATAATAGTGGTGGGAGTGGACATCCTTGTCTCGTTCCTGATCTTAGAGGAAACGCTTTCAGGTTTTCACCATTGAGAATGATGTTTGCTGTGGGTTTGTAGTATATGACCTTTATTATGTTGCGGTAGGTTCCCTCTATGCCCATTCCTGGAGAGTTTTTTATCATAAATGGGTGTTGAACTTGTCAGAAGCTCTTTCTGCATCTGTTGAGATGATCGTATGGTTTTTATTCTTCAATTTGTTAATATGATATATCACATTGATTGATCTGCGTATATTGAAGAATCCTTGCATCTCTGGGTTTAATCACACTTGATCATGATGTACGATCCTTTTAATGTGTTGTTGGGTTCTGTTTGCTACTATTTTGCTGAGGATTTTTGCCTCTATATTCATCAGTGATATTGGTCTGTAATTTTCTTTTTTTGTAGTATCTTTGTCTGGTTTTGGTATCAGGGTGATGGTGGCCTCATAGAATGAGTTTGGGAGTGTTCCTTACTCTGAAATTTTTTGAAAGAGTTTTAGAAGGATGGGTGTTAGCTCTTCTCTAAATGTTTGGTAGAATTCATCTGTGAAGCCATCTGGTTCTGGACTTTTGTTTGTTGGAAGATTTTTAATCACAGTTTCAATTTCATTACTTATGATTGGTCTGTTCATATTTTCTATTTCTTCCTGGTTCAGTCTTGGAAGTTTATACCTTTCTAAGAATTTGTCCATTTCTTCCAGGTTGTCCATTTTATTCACATAGAGTTGCTTGTAGTAGTCTCTTAGGATGCTTTGTATTTCTGCGGTGTATGTTGTAACTTCTCCTTTTTCATTTCTAATTTTATTGATTTGAGTCCTCTGCCTGTTTATCTTTATAAGTCTGGCTAATGTTTTATCAATTTTGTTTATCTTCTCAAAGAAACAGCTTTTAATTTTATTGATCTTTGCTATTGTTTTCTTTTTTTCTATTTCATTTATTTCTGCTCTGATCTTCATGATTTCTTTTGTTCTGCTAACTTTGGGTTTTGTTTGTTCTTCTTTCTCTAATTCCTTTAGGTGTAAGCTTAGATTGTTTATTTTAGATTTTTCTTGTTGAGGTAGGCTTTTATAGCTATAAACTTCCCTCTTAGAACTGCTTTTGCTGCATCCTATATGTTTTGGATCGTTGTGTTTCATTGTCATTTGTCTCTAGGTATTTTTTAATTTCCTCTTTGATTTCTTCAGTGATCTCTTGGTTATTTAGGAATGTATTGTTTAGCCTCCATGTGTTTTTGTTTTTTACATTTTTTTCCCTGTAATTCATTTCTAATCTCATAGCGTTGTGGTCAGAAAAGATGCTTGATATGATTTCAGTTTTCTTAAATTTACTGAGGCTTGATTTGTGACCCAGGATGCTATCTATCCTGGAGAATGTTCCATGCGTACTTGAGAACAAAGTGTATTCTGTTGATTTTGGATGGAATGTCCTATAAATATCAATTAAATCTATCTGGTCTATTGTGTCATTTAAAGCTTCTGTTTCCTTATTTATTTTCATTTTGGATGATCTATCCGTTGGTGTAAGTGAAGCGTTAAAGTCCCCCACTATTATTGTGTTACTGTTGATTTCCTCTTTTATAGCTGTTAGCAGTTGCCTTATGTATTGAGGTGCTCCTATGTTGGGTGCATATATATTGATAATTTTTATATCTTCTTCTTGGATTGATCCCCTGATCATTATGTAGTGTCCTTCCTTGTCTCTTGGAACATTCTTTATTTTAAAGTCTCTTTTATTTGATATGAGTATTACCACTCCAGGTTTCTTTTGATTTCCATTTGCATGGAATATCTTTTTCCATCCCCTCAGTTTCAGTCTGAATGTGTCCATAGGTCTGAAGTGGGTCTCTTGTAGACAGCATATATATGGGTCTTGTTTTTGTATCCATTCAGCAAGCCTGTGTCTTTTGGTTGGGGCATTTAATCCATTCACGTTTAAGGTAATTATCGATATGTATGTTCCTATTACCATTTTCTTAATTGTTTTGAGTTTGTTTTTGTAGGTCCTTTCATTCTCTTGTGTTTCTTGCCTAGAGAATTTCCTTTAGCGTTTGTTGTAGAGCTGGTTTGTTGTAGAGCTGGTTTGTAGTGCTGAATTCCCTTAGCTTTTGCTTCTCTGTAAAGCTTTTGATTTATCCATCGAATGTGAATGAAATCCTTGCCGGGAAGAGTAATCTTGGTTGTAGGTTCTTCCCTTTCATCACTTTAAGTATATCATGCCACTCCCTTCTGGCTTGTAGAGTTTCTGCTGAGAAATCATCTGTTAACCTTATGGGAGTTCCCTTGTACTTTATTTGTCATTTTTCCCTTGCTGCTTTTAATAATTTTTCTTTGTCTTTAATTTTTGCCAATTCGATTACTATATGTCTCGGCGTGTTTTTCCTTGGGTTTATCCTGTATGAGACTCTCTGCACTTCCTGGATTTGGGTGGCTCTTTCCTTTCCTAAGTTAAGGAAGTTTTCATCTATAATCTCTTCAAATATTTTCTTGGGTCCTTTCTCTCTCTCTTGTCCTTCTGGGACCCCTATAATGCGAATGTGGTTGCGTTTAATGTTGTCCCAGAGGTCTCTTAGGCTGTGTTCATTTCTTTTCATTCTTTTTTCTTTATTCTGTTCTGCAGCAGTGAATTCCACCATTCTGTCTTCTAGGTCACTTATCTGTTCTTCTGCCTCAGTTATTCTGCTATGGATTCCTTCTAATGTAGTTTTCATTTCAGTTATTGTATTGTTCATCTCTGTTTGTTTGTTCTTTAATTCTTCTAGGTCTTTGTTAAACATTTCTTGCATCTTCTCGATCTTTGCTCCCCTCTTTTTCCAAGGTCCTGGATCATCTTCACTATCATTATTCTGAATTCTTTTTCTGGAAGGTTGCCTATCTCTACTTTATTTAGTTGTTTTTCTGGGGTTTTATCTTGTTCCTTCATCTGGTACATAGCCCTCTGCTTTTTCTTTTTGTCTATCTTTCTGTGAATGTGGTTTTTGTTCCACAGGCTGCAGGATTGTAGTTCTTCTTGCTTCTGCTCTTTCCTCTCTGGTGGATGTGGCTATCTAAGAGGCTTGAGGAAGTTTCCTGATGGGAGGGACTGGTGGTGGGTAGTTCTGGGTGTTGCTCTGGTGGGCAGAGCTCATTAAAACTTTAATCTGCTTGTCTGCTGATGGGTGGGGTTGGGTTCCCTCCCTGTTGGTTTTTTGGCCTGAGGCAACCCAGCACTGGAGGCTACAGGCTCTTTGGTGGGGCTAATGGCGGACTCTGGGAGGGCTCACGCCAAGGAGTACTTCCCAGAACTTCTGCTGCCAGTTTCCTTGTCCCCACTGTGAGCCACAGCCACCCCCTGCCTCTGCAGGAGACCATCCAACCCTAGCAGTTAGGTCTGGTTCAGTCTTCCTTGGGGTCACTGCTCCTTCCCCTGGGTCCCGATGTGTACACTACTTTGTGTTTGCCCTCCAAGAGTGGAGTCTCTGTTTCCCCCAGTTCTGTTGAAGTCCTGCAATCAAATCCCAGTAGCCTCAAAGTCTGATTCTCTAGGAATTCCTCCTCCCATTGCTGGATCCCCAGGTTGGGAAGCCTGATGTGGAGCTCAGAACCTTCACTCCAGTGGGTGGACTTCTGTGGTATAAGTGTTCTCCAGTCTGTGAGTCACCCACCCCGCAGTTATGGGATTTGATTTTACTGTGATTGCGCCCCTACCATCTCATTGTGGCTTCTCCTTTATCTTTGGATGTGGGGTATCTTTTATGGTGAGTTTCAGTTTCTTCCTGTCAATGATTGTCCAGCAGCTAGTTGTGATTATGGTGTTCTCACAAGAGGGAGTGAGAGCCTGTCCTTCTACTCTGCCATCTTGTTTCCAATCTCCGGCTCCATGCTTTTTGAACGTGCTGTTTTTTTTCTGCCTGGAAGGTTATTCTGACCCTTTTTGCTTGGTCAACTCTTTCTCATCTTTCAAGTCATAACCGAAGCTCTACCTCCCCTATGGAAGCTTCTGGAGATTTGATTATACTGATAAGTGGAATATTGCCTGCCAGATCAGTAAACAAAGGATGTCACAGTCATCGGCAGTTACAGCCACTGTCAATGGTGAGCTAGTGAGCCTGGAGGGAACTCAGGAAGGAAAAGAAGACCTGCCATCTAGCAGCCATCAGACTGCAGCCACTCCCTATGGTGAGCCCTGAGGAAACTCAGGATGTAAAAACAGAGGATCCTGGCCCCAGATAGCTGAGGTGCATATCAAAGGAATGATTTCAGTGAGCCCAGATTCTTGGATCTTCCCATACAAAGAAAACTGCTAAATTCATTAGCCTGGCATATCTGGTTTCTTTATTTAACAGTAATCTTTTGATGTTCCTGATTACCTGCCCTTTGTTGCAAAACTCCTGTATATCCTAGGTCCCCCCTTGCCTCCTTGGAGCCGTTTCTTAGAGCTATCCGGAATGCTGTCTCCCTGGCTGCAGTCCTCTTTTTGCCCCAAATAAAACTTAACTTGCAACTCCCACATTGTGCATGTTTTCTAAGTCAACAGTAATGGTGACTGATGTAGGGACCAGAGCAGATTCCTCTCCTTCTCCTGAACTCTATAAGTATCCGTAGCCTTGGTACCAGCAGAGGCCTCTTGTGCACAGCTGCCTCCTCAGGAAGTCCGGGCGCATTTGGGTGAGTCTCTCCTGGTTGAAAGATACCAGGTAAATACCCACCCAGGTGAAAGTTACCAGGGTTTGCTCAGTTGCAGAAGACTGAGTGGTCTGCACTGAGTGGTTAGGTAAGGCTGATCTGACGCTTTTCCTCAGTTCGGCTGCCTTAATAGAATTTGTTGGGATAAAAGTGAAGATATTACATGAGAGCTTTGCTCTGAAGAAAAGGGACAAGACTCCTCCTGGACCATTAAGGCTTTCTCAGGCTACTGAGAAATTTACAAGAGTGATGGATGCAGAGGCCTCATACTGTGTCATTAATTTAAAAACTTGATTGTCCGGGGGTCACAAATAAGAATTGGCCATTCAGCGATCGAGAGCACCCGCAGTGATCTTAAACCCCTGAAAGGAGAAACTGAGACACGTAAGAGGGCTGAAACAACTCTAGGGTAACGCCTGGAGGAGTTAAGCTCACAAGCAGCACATTGGCCTTCCACACAATTTCACTAGTAAATTTTATCCCTGACAAGTTCAACTTTAAAAAGAAACGACAGATTGCCAGCCTCCAACTAATACCCCAGCCAGGTTTATGTACGTGCGAAACTTACAAGTACTTACTTAATTGGGAATTAAGGAAATCTCGCCCTAAAAATGAGGGGGCTCTTTTATTGAGTACACAGTTAAGTTAAATTAAGTTGAAAAAGCCAGCTTGGTAAAAATATCTTTTCAGAATTCTGACTTTACACAGAGGCCTTCTGGGGGAAACTTGCATTTCTCTGTGTCTTTGAGATGTAAACGTTCTACCTGATCTTCCTAGGACGTTGTGTGTGTATGTGTGTGTGTGTGTGTGTATGTGTTATTTTTGAGAATAAACTCTCTGGATTTTACTTAGGTTACATCCTCCCCCACTGTCTTATGGGGAAGCCTCTTGTGTCTTAGGGGTTTGAATCACTATTATATATTTTGTATTTATGGCCAAATGATGGATGCTTTTAAAATTGGAGAAAGTAACAAATTGGGAATCTAGAGCACTCTCATTATAAACAGCTGTTTTTTTTGTACCTATAGGAACAAAAATCAAATTTAAGTGGAAAAAATATATCTAATGATTAATCTAAGAACTTCTTTAGTTTAAAACAAGTAAGAAAAACTGGTTTGGGAAGCTTTATTTGTAGTCTTTCCTTCCCCTCAACGGGTCTTAACAGATGCTAATAAAAGCATTGGAATAATTAATGTTAACAGGAATAATCCTGTAAGGAAAGTCTAGATACTATTTCCAAAAAGGTAGAAATTTTAAATGGAATTATCTCAAATGAATAAAGAAATCTTTAGATAGTTATTTAAAATGGGATAAATAAAATGGACCTTTTTGTCATTAAAACGCAAGGTTTTGATATTCCTACACTACCTAAGGTTAAATGGGCCAAAAGGGACCCCCAATTGTCCCCAACATTAAAAGTCAAACATGTCTGTTCTATTTAGCCCAGTTTTAAAATATATATTTAAGGGACTAGAAAAAAAGTGTACAAAAAAAACCTGATCAACAATTAGTTGGGGCAACAGTTAGGCCAAAGGGTCTGAGTTCCTTGGCTCAACCCCACTCTGGGTGATCTCGGTGGCCTCGGCCTGCCGCAACTTGAAGCAGGGTGTTGGTTCCCGGCCAGAGATTGAGGTCAGGTCATGGCAGTGAGAGCACCGAATCCTAGCCACTAGACCTCCAGGGACCAGTGACCAGTGACCAGTGACAAGGCCCTGGCCCTTCGGCTTTGCAGAACAGAATTCCCACAAAGACAAAAGTAGTGAAAAAAGTAAAGCGTTTATTAGGCAGAAAAAAGTACAGAACATGTGGCTAGATACACAGGCGGACTCACAGAGAGAGAGTCGCACCCTCATGGTAGTTTAAATCACTTATATGGGGTATTTCTTCCAGGTTTCCTATGGCCAATCATTTTGATTTGCCTGGTTCAGAATCCATATTTGGTATATCTCAGGATCTTTCTGTGTGTGCGTGCACATCTCTCAGCCAAGATGGATTCCACTGAAGAGGCCTATGGGTAGCTTAACATCATTCCCCTTTGACCTCCAAGGAGCTTTCTAGTTGGGAAGGTCTCCTTGACTTTGAGAATGAGAAATACGTGGTCTTTTATCTTCTATCTGGGCAGGGCCCAGCCTCCTCTCTCAATTGTCCTGCTATTGTCATCTTGGAGTATCGGTCCACAGGGAACCAATTGCTTACCCTGGGTGGTGGTGGGGGCGGGGGGGCATCTACCTCCTGCGTCATAGGCATCCCAGAGCCTTTTATATAAAAATAGATAAAATGGACAGGGAACAAAATGAAGAAAAACTTCTAGAACTCCTCCTGTAAGATCAAAGCTTGTTGATTGGATCCTAATGAAAAGTAAAGTTAAAGGTATAAAGTTGATGGAATTGAGATGAAAGTATATAAAATTGGTATATTTAAATGGGCTTTATATAAGATGATTCCATCTCTTTTGTTTAATTATATCGTGGGATAGACATATTTCACTGGGAAATACTTCTCCTGCGTGGTATTCTAAGACAAGGCATACAGATTGCCCCTCAGGAAGTATTAAACATACTAAAGGAAACCAATAGGGTTACTTGAGACATACAAATAAGTAAAAGCTGGGAACTAACATTCAAGAGCTAATATAAATAAAAAGAGTGATTTTGCTCTGGGCTTAACTTGTGAACTCAAAATGAAGATCTTTGCTGAATGCCTTATACAAACCTTTGAAGGCATGATAAATTAAATTCTAAAGTTCTAGAACATAGAACTTGTAAAATAAATTTCAGTTTAGTTAGAATTCTTGTCACTGATAAAATCTATTTGTATTGTTTAGGTGACAGACCTGTTCTTTGGGGAACTAAAAGCAACTGTTTTTCTCTTGCAAATATCTACAAACCAGAAATGTAAATACAGGCCACAAGGACCTGAGACTGAGCCTAATTAGCTCAATCAGGCAAGACCTGAAACCAAGGGAAAAAAAATGACAAAGTGGCAATTTTAAAATTCAAACCACTGGGAATGCTCCCTCAGCCAAACTTTACAAACAGTAAAACCTTAGTCACCTGAGCAAGCAACTTTAATGTATATCAACTGTTTGTAAAATAGTAAGTTTATATTGTAATAACTGAGTCATAGCTAAGTTTTTAAGTGAAGCCATGAAATCTCTTGTTTTGCCTGTTCATGTCTGTGTACACATTATACATATGAGATATCTCTCCCTCTGGAGAATAATATCAAAAATGAATTTATAAAGAGCTCTATTTAATTTAAAAGAAAGCACTTACAAATAAAGAAACCAGCTAAAATGACTTTCAGGTTCACATGAACTGGGAAATATTCAATGTTAAGTTGATACCTGGTATTAAAGTTTAAGTTTGTTAATCTAATTAATATAGACATATCTTTAGAGTCATCAATATTAAGTATAATACTTTATTGTACCTAGGTTTAATAGAAGTCAAATAAGACCTTATTATATCTGTTGCAAGGAAAATAACTTGATATGATGAGACTTTATAAAGTAAATGTAAATGAGATAAGAGATTTTAGGTAAACTCTTTAAAAATATATTTTAGAAATGCCTACTTAAAATGAGCTTTCCAGATATTTGGTAACTTAAAGTTCTGGAATTGTGCTAATTTTAAGTGATGGAAGTTTTTTGAATAGCTAGATAATTCCCCCCCACACCCCCAAAAAAGATACTGAGACATCAATTACTAAATAGAGAAACTAACAGCATTTAGGACTATTAATGAAAATGTTTGGTGCCACCCTGAGATGCTCTGTATAAGAAAACAAATGTTTTTAGAAATTATCACTTGTATTTATGTTCACCAATCTACAGAATGCTAATGTAGAAGACAGTACATAATTGCTTACGTCTTAACTTTCACGACAAATTAAGGTTTTTAAGAGCTGAGGATTCTAATTTAAACATGTAATTAAAGCTAATCGGAATAATACGGAAACATTTCAGTGTACAGTAGGAAAGTAGAATGTGTGTTTTCAGTAAAGAAGGTATGAGGAATGGAATTACATTTTATTGAGGGAAAAGAAAGAAAGTATGTCTTAGAACTAGTTGGTTTTATTTGGATGGAAAAAAGGGACAGGCTGATACGGATACAGAAAGCGATGAAAGGTTGTGGAAAGAAATTGAGAAAAAAAAAGTTTATACATGGTCAGGATTAACTAAATTTAGACTGAAGTTAACTAAGTAAATGGATTTTGTTAAGTAAGCTAATATAAGACTGGAATTTGATTTCTCTCTCTGTAAGAGTGCTCCTTTGGGCTTCCCTGGTGGCGCAGTGGTTGAGAGTCCGCCTGCCAAGGTAGGGGACATGGGTTCGGGCCCTGGTCCGGGAAAATCCCACATGCCGCAGAGCAACTAAGTCCGTGCGCCGCAACAAGAGAAGCCACTGCAATGAGAAGCCCGCGCACCGCAATGAAGAGTAGCCCCTGCTCTCCGCAGCTAGAGAAAGCCTGTGCAGCAAGGAAGACACAACACAGCAAATATAAATTAATTAATTAAAAAAAAAAAAGAGTGCTCCTTTTTGATAACAGATTGTGTGAGTTTCTGTGCCCTTAAGTGATCTACATTTGTTGTTTTCTTTTAATCATTTGGGGACTTTGGTTAAATGGATAAGTATTATTTCACAATGAGCTATGATCCTGTTGTGTTTTAAAACTTTTTTGATGTTTTTAACAAACTTCCCAAATGTCAAAATCTAACTAAAGTTCTCTTAACTTCCAGCTGACTCTGGATGTTTTGAAGGAACATCTCTGAGACATCTCAGAGAAGAATGAATGTTAAACTAACGAAGTTCATTTGGTATGTTTAATTACTTCAGAAACATTGTCAAGTGATTGGAGATGAACCTTAGGTTACAGTGTATGTATAAATGTTATCAATATAGATATTCCAAAATTTATATGGAATTCCTAATATCTGATATGCCCTGATATAATGTTATCAGTCATAATTCTAGTTATTATCCTAAAATGTTATATGTCACAGAAATATCCAAGCTTCCTACTAATTGCATTATACTCAAATCTTTAACCATGCTATTTTAAGTTTTGTCCTGATGCTTTTACAGAATGAAGATTATCAAGAAGACTCATAAAAAGAACTTTCTTTTTTAAACAAATGTAAGTTTCTGATATAGCATTTAGGTAATACCACTGAGCTATATAACAAATAATAAAATTCTAATGGAAAACCTGATTAGTTCATCCAGATCAGCAGAATTAATTACAGGGTAATGAATGAACTGATGAATATGATTTATAACATTATGAATTTGGAAATATACTAGGTTTAATCTTGTTTTTCAGAAAAACCTTTCTCTTATGCTATGACCGATGACAAGTTGATAAAGTATACCTCTGTAAACAAAGATGAAACATTTATCTTTTTCTCTTTACCTGATCCTTCCAGAATTTGGCTTCTCCAGCTGGCTGTCCTGTGGATTTGATGGTTTATTGCAGCTGGATTACAGCTAGTTATACTAATCATAGTTTCAATATTGTTCTTTGTTTCCAAATTGTTTATGATTTGTGTCTCTACTGCACTATGACTTTGTCAATATTACTAGCTGCATTACTTATATCCTGTCTATTTTATAAGATTGTTGTCTCTTACAGTGCTCAATGTGTAACCAGGCCTCCAACAAAATTGATGATGGCTAAACATCTTGAAAAAAAAATAGATCACATTTATGACTCTTATACAATAATTGTAATAGTGTGATTCTAGGTATGGGAAGAAGCAATAAGGGAAACTATCTCCTGGATCATAATAGACTAGTAAGACAGAGGATCCATAGAATCTTTAATTATCAACAGGGCCTAATCTGAAAATTAGCACCTGGAATGGAATATCAACAACAATTTTCACCTGATCCAGATCTGACCTCCCAGCGCCATGGGACAAAAATTGGTCATGAAATGTCTCCCAAACATTGGTTGAATTTCCGACCAAGAGGAGAGACTGATAAATGGAATATTGCCTGCCATATCAGTAAACAAAGGATGTCACAGTCATCAGCAGTTACAGCCACTGCCAATGGTGAGCTGGTGAGCCCTGAGGGAACTCAGGAAGGAAAAGAAGACCTGCCATGTAGCAGCCATCAGACTGCAGCCACTCCCTATGATAAGCCCTGAGGAAACTCAGGATGTAAAAACAGAGGATACTGGCCCCAGATAGCTGAGGTACATATCAAAGGAATGATTTCAGTGAGCCCAGACTCTTGCATCTTCCCATACATAAAAAAGTGCTAAATTCCTTAACTTGACATACCTGGTTTCCTTAATTAACAAGGAATCTTTTGATGTTCCTGGTTACCTGACCTTTGTTGCAAAACTCCTATATATCCTAGTTCCCCCCTCATGTTCTCAGAGCAGTTTCTTAGAGCTGCCCGAAATGCTGTCTCCCGGGTGGCAGTCCTCATTTTGCCCCCAATAAAACTTAACTCGCAGCTCTCATGTTGTGCACTTTTTCTAAGTCAGCAATACCCTTTTAGGCCACCACTTTGTCTCATTCATTCCTCTCCTTTTCTGCTCCTCTCTCTAGTCTGTAGAAAGCAGGAATAATGTCATATGTACTGTTGACTAAAAAAAAAATTGCGCAACCTAAAAGTTGAGAATTATGTTTTATTCAGCAAACTTTCTGAGAACTTCAAGCCCATAGGCAGCTCCGAAGAGGTAAGGGAGGAGCCAGGGTATGTAGGAGTTTTGTAACAAAAACCAGGTAGTCTGAACATCAAAAGATTACTGTTAATTAAAGAAAACCAAATATCTCAATTTAATGAGTTTAGCACTTTGCTGTGTATGGAAAGATGCAGGAGTTTGGGCTCATTGAAATCATTCCTTTGATATGCATCTTAGCTTTCTGGGACCAGTATCCTGCTCTTTCCCATCCTAAGTCCCCTCAGGGTGCACTACTGGGGGTGGCTGCAGTGGCTGACAGCTTGATGGCCACAACATCTTTTGTTTACCGACATGGCAGGGCGGCATTCTTAGTCCAAGGTACCTTACACATGCAGAGTGAAATGGTACATTATGGGAAGCTACCAACGTTGTGTATTAGATGTCCTTCCTTTATTCCATAAAATTCTACTAAGCAGTCACCCTGCCAGGCAGAGTATGTGATAAGTTTATAGAGGAAACTTATGACATATAGATGTCAATTATTTTTTTTTCATTGATTGATGGAGGAATCTGATTGATGAAAGGTGTTACACTGAGGACAAGGAAGTTATGGTTGCCAAACCAGCTTTGTACTCCTCTTTCTGTTTGTGTAGTGAAAATCCAGGGATAGCTAGCATGAAGTCACATAGGGTTGAAATAAAGCTACTGTTGCCTCAACGGGGCAAGAAGAAATAAATATGAAGAATGCATATGGATTATTTAGTACTTAAGGTTACGAAACATCATTATCCCCTAATTCAAATATAAGAAGGTGGCACAGCAAAGAAAACTATCTTATCACTACCATCTTCCATTCCTTTTATGCTATTTTTTGAATTGTAAACTATTTTATCTTTAATGCATCAAAGGATCATAACTTTTTCTGTCTCCTCTGAAGCTGGTCTAACCACAGAGCACCCCCTGACTAAATAGTGGATGCTGTGGGCTGTGGAGCAAGATGAGAAACAACATCTAAATGACACGTGTGCCGAGCAACAGAAAATGCATTTATTCTAACTTTTCCATGTGTCCTTTATAAGAAAAAAGATTTCACGACAACTAAATATTTTAATACTTCATTGTTCAAAATCTATTGAGGTTTCTTCTCCACCTCCACAATTTCCAGGTAGGGGAGATGAGTTATCATTGCTTAATAGTCAGTAAGGTTGATATTTAATGAGAAAGCAGTTCTGCAAAGTGGATGGGTTTTAAAGATCTCAGCATGAAGAAGTTGAAATATTAAAGGTACCTTTAATTTACTGCTGCCTGTGAATGATTGCTGTTAAGCTTCACTTTACATATTAAAGAGCAGAAATTCTAAGATTTCTTCATTCTTAACATTTTAATGATCAAACTATAAGATCGCAACACTTTAAGTTGGTAACTTTTAAGTTTTATTTTTCAGGAATATACTAAGACAGATGAGTAAGCCCATGTGCTGCCAAAAACAGTATAGTAAAATATTTATGCAGTACTATTCTTAGCTAATGTGCCAGTTTTCCTCAGAATACACAATCAGATGCTATTTCTGTGAATTTCACAGAGGTTGCTTAAAGGGCTCACGGAACACAGTATATGTTCCTTCTTTATTTTAAAAATTTTTTTTGCGGTACGCGGGCCTCTCACTGTTGTGGCCTCTCCCATTGCGGAGCACAGGCTCCGGACGCGCAGGCTCAGCGGCCATGGCTCACGGGCCGAGCCGCTCCGCGACATGTGGGATCTTCCCGGGCCGGGGCAAGAACCCGTGTCCCCTGCATCGGCAGGCGGACTCTCAACCACTGCGCCACCAGGGAAGCCCTATGTTCCTTCTTTAAGTGAGCTACAGGAAAATGGTGACTTGGGGCTGAATTTACCAATGGCATGTATATCATGTATATTCATTGAGTGCTTGCAGTGTTCAAAATGCTATGCAGGAAAACACTGAAGATATGCAACCTAGCCACTGGCTTCAAGAAATTTTAGATTTAGGTTATGCTTTGGAACAATTGAGTGGCACATTTACATATCAATATAAATAAATGCAAATTTCAACAAAGCAGGCTAAGTCTTGAAATAACTTGAAAGGAAGTCTTTAAGTGTTCTTTTATTATGAACTTAACCTACTTTCAAAATGAAACCTGGTGAACACCAAAAACCTCTTCCAGCTCTCAATTTTATTTTGGGTCACTCTTAATGTATAGAGGTATTTTGATTAAATTTAAAATGTCTTTATTTTTTATTACATATACTTTAGAAAATACATTAAAAAATACTCAGAATCACTTATAGTTCCAAAAAACCAGAGAGTCACTGTTCATTCTGTCCTTTGTATGTATGTATATGTGTTCAATTATATATGTGTGCAGTCGCACACATATTATATTAACTAATTTATAAAATGGGATCACACACTTTTATAACCTGCTTTTTTTAAGGTTAGCAAAACTTACACATAATTTTTTTGGCTCACGGGCCCAGCCGCTCCGCGGCATGTGGGATCCTCCCGGACCGGGGCACAAACGCGTGTCCCCTGCATCGGCAGGCGGACTCTCAACCACTGCGCCACCAGGGAAGCCCTACGCATAATTTTAAATGATGAAATTAAAACATACACCTACTGTATAGTTGTTCTATAATGTATATAATTAAATCCTTGTTGTTGGACATTAGATTGTTTCCAGTGCTATGATGAACATTTGTGTATTTGTGCTACATCCTTAGGGCAGACTCTAGACATAGACTTCTTCGTGGGACAAAGGATATGACCTTTAAGATTTTTCACCAAAAAATTTCACCAAAATTTTGTTAACAAAATAGCCTTCATAAAGCTTGTACAGTTATAGTCCACGATTTCCTTCCTTCTAGAGTAATGTCCATTTCTGTAAAACCTTGACAATACAAGAAATTGCTATTAAAAAGCACCCCAGATAGCTTGTAGAGTATTTGATAAAAAATAATTTTATTGTTGTTTGAATTTTTATTTCTTTGGTAAGGAAGCTGAGATTTATGGTATGATTTTGATCATCTATATTTCTTCTTTTATATGTTGTCTGTTCATGTCATTTGCCCATTTTTTTCTCTTTGATACTCATTTTTTCTTATTTATTTATAGGAATTCTTACTGTGTTAATGATAACTTAGTCATGCATGCCCTTTTAGACAAAGAAGTAATGAGGTCTCTCATATTTTGTATTCTATTATTTCCACTTAACATTGTTACACATATGCATTTCTGTGAGCTGATATAAATCACAAACTTGTTTTTAGAAAGTTGTACAGTATTCCATCTCACATATATATTTTCTGTTTTCAAACTTAGCAAAGTATAAACATCAAAAATTTCACAACACCCCAGTGTTGAAATAGTATTTTTATTCAGAACCTAACTAAGATATATATACTAACATCAAACTGGGCTTGTACTCCTTTGTTTATAGGGTCTAGGTAGGCAACAATAAGACCAGAATAAATTAACAATTAAAATACAGCAGAACTGCAAAACAAATACCATTCATGTTAACAACCAATGATGTTGCTTTGCTAAATCTAGCCATTTCTTAAAACTTTAACATGGTGTTGATCCTTAAGGTGCATTTTTGAGTTCTACATTATCATTCTTCCTGTGGGAGTGTGAGAATTCAATTATTCTACAGCTTTTCTTTATTTAAACTATTGTGAATATTTTGTTAACACAGTAAATGAATTTGGCCCTCTGTTGAATGGAATAATTTTACTCGGTGGTACTAAATTAAAAGTTGGTCATAGAAAATTGAAAATATGCTTATCTTAATTCTTTGATATTTTCATCCAACTACAAACAAAAACTTTAAAAATTGTTATAGAAAACACTTGGATGCTGATTTGAGAACTTCTAACCCACAGCAAGTTTCCTATGTTCTTCCCCTATGCTAGGGCATTTTTAGGCTGATGAAAACAATTCACATGAATTAATATAGGAACGTAAGATGGGGAAGTCAATCATGAAAGGTTTTATCTCAACAAAATTATCATTGGAAATCTTCTGTTTAGACAAAGCCGAATCATTTCTTAATTGTACAAAAATGTGAGCATACATTTATTAGTATACTTTTCACATTGCATTATAATGTTACATGTTTTCTCCTTGATAGATCAACTCTTATAGAAATCATATTTTTTATCACTCTGTTCAGCACCTAGCAGTGTCTACCTAGCTCATTTGGAATGCTCAATAAATGTGTATTTTATTGAGCTACCATATATGTGTTACATTTAAAATAAATGAGTTAAAAATGCAATTGATGAAATGTTTTAAAATAGTGCAATGCAGTATTAATTTCACTTCTTATTGTCAACTCAATGAAAGAGCTCTTAAATTTTTTCTGTAAACAAAGGTCCAAATTTTTATCATTTTCTGGAGGTGATGCTCATAAGGATACCACAGTTGATTTTCCCTGAATTAATGGGGATATAAGTACATTTTATTGAGTTAAATAGTCAACATTTTTTAAGTTATTTGTAGTTTGTTTGCTTGACTTAACAATAATTGAGAGAAGTATTATGTAATCTTCCACCCTGATGTGAGATTTGTTAATTTATTTTTGTAGCTCTATTAATTTTGCTTCATATATTTTGAGGCAATTACGTGTCTACAAGTTTGAAATTCTTAAATCTTATAAGTTAATCAAAACTTTATCATTCTGTAATGACTTGTAATACCTTTTGTCTTAAAGTTGATAATCATCCCAGCTTTTCTTTTGGTTAATATATGCTTGAGGCACATAGCTAAATTTTTAAAAATTCAATCCATCCCTTTTTGTTTTTTAATTGGCTATTTTAAACTACTTACATGTTTGTGACCACTGTTATATATAGACTTATGACTTTCTTTTTTTAAAATTCTTTTAAAAAATCATTTATTTATTTATTTATTTTTGGCTGCGTTGGGTCTTCGTTGCTGTGCGTGGGCTTTCTCTAGTTGTGGTGAGCAGGGAGCTCTTCCTTGCAGTGCGAGGGCTTCTCATTGTCGTGGCTTCTCTTGTTGCGGAGCACGGGCTCAAGGCACCCAGGCTTCAGTAGTTGTGGCACGTGGGCTCAGTGGTTGTGGCTTGCGGGCTTAGTTGCTCCACGGCACGTGGGATCTTCCCGGGCCAGGGCTCGAACCTGTGTCCCTTGCACTGGCAGGCAGATTCTTAACTACTGCACCACCAGGGAAGCCCTGGACTTGTGACTTTCATCCTAGTTTTCCTCTCTGTTTCAGTTTTAAATGTTATGTTTCAATTTTTTAAAAAAAATTGAATGTATTTAAAATTTTAAAGATTTATTTTCTTTCTTGTTTTCCTCCTCAATTAGTGTGAAAGTTGTATATTCCATTTCTATTATTTTAAGGTTACCCTTGAAATTTTACCATACAGACTTAAATTCTAGAGTTAATATCTAAACCTTTCTTCCAAATGATACAAAAGCTTTAGAACACTTTAATTCTGATCACTCTGCTTCCAAATAATGCCATTGTTGTCCTGTATTTTAGTTTGGTTCTTTTTCTTTTTAAATTTTATTGAAGTATAGTTGATTTACAATGTTGTATTAATTTCTGCTGTACAGCAAAGTGATTTGGTTATACATATGTATATTCTTTTCCATTATGGTTTATCACAGGATATTGAATATAGTTCCCTGTGCTGTATAGTAGGACCTTGTTGTTTATCCATCCTATATATACTTGTTTGCATCTGCTAGTCCCAAACTCCCAATCCTTCCCTCCCATGCCCCCCCCACCCCTTGGCTGCCACAAGTCTGTTCTCTATGTCTGTTTCTGATTCATAGATATGTTCATTTGTCTCATATTTTAGATTCCACATATAAGTGATACATTATGGTATTTGTCTTTCTCTTTCTAACTTACTTCACTTAGTATGTAATCTCTAGGTCCATCCATATTGCTGCAAATGTCATTATTTCATTCTTTTTAAAAAAGATTTATTTTCTTTCTTGTTTTCCTCCTCAATTAGTGTGAAAGTTGTATATTCCATTTCTATTATTTTAAGGTTATCCTTGAAATTGATGAGTAATATTCCATTATATATATACACACCACATCTTCTTTATCCATTCATCTTCTGATGTACATTTAGGTTGTTTCCATATCTTGGCTATCGTGAATAGTGCTGCTATGAACATTGGGGTGCATGTATCTTTTTGAATGATAGTTTTGTCTGGGTATATGCTCAGGAGTGGGATTGCTGGATTATATGGCAACTCTGTTCTTAGTTGTTTTCTTTTTTGCCATACCATGCAGCATGGAGATCCTAGTTCTCTGACCAAGGGTTGAACCCATGCCCCCGACAGTGAAAGCGTGGAAGTCTTAACCACTGAACCACCAAGAAAGTCCCATCTCTTATTAGTTTTTTGAGGAACCTCCATACTGTTTTCCATAGTGGCTGCACCAATTTACATTCCTAAGTTTGGTCCTTTTAATGTGAAAATTGTTACTATAATTGACAGCATTCTGATCACCCCCACCAAAATTACATGCTATTTTGTACAGCATTTAAATTTGTGCCTTTAAAAAATGATGGTATACAGTGTGTTTTTAAAATTACCTAGTATTTCCCAATTTATTTGTTCTTCTCTTCTTACGTCTCAGACCCTCGTTCAGGGACTGTTGTTTTTCCTGGAGTCTATCCCTTAAAGTGTTCCTTTAGTGAAGGTCTGTTTGGGGTAAACTCTCTTGGTTTTAGTTTATCTGAAAATGTATACTTTTTCTCAGTCTTTGAAAGTAGTTTCCTTTGGTTTTATTATTTTCTCTTAGCACTTTGTAAAAATTATTGCACTATCTTCCAGTTTTCATTGTTGCTGTTGGAAAGACAGTTGTCATTCTGTTTGTTCTTTTGTAGGTGGCTTGTCTCAGGTTGTTTTTTAAAATATTCTCTTCATGATTCTTGTTATCCATACATTTACATCTTTTAGTTAGTTTTTGAAAATTCATGACCATTACGTCTTCAAATATTTCCTCTCCTCTTTCTTTTTCTCTGGGACTCTCACAAGATATATATGTGGTTTGATAATAGTCATGATTTTCCCTGAGTAGTCTTGGTGTAAGTCTTTTGTCACAGTGAGTTATTAATAGAGTCCCCTTTTACTCTCAAAAGTATCTGGATTGTATGATAAATTAGTTTAACCCTGTGTGAGATCTTCTGAGTTTTTCTCATCCATATCTCTTTTCTTTTATATTGTCTACTTATCTTTCTAAACCATATCAGCAAATGCTGTGTTTTCAACCTCACAAACTCCTGTTTTAGGTTAATTTCTTCAGAAATATATTCCAATTCACTATTATTTCATCTGTGTCTAATCTGCTATTTAACTCATTAATTCAGTTTTTAATTTTTATTTATTTTTTTGCGATACGTGGGCCTCTCACTGTTGTGGCCTCTCCCATTGCAGAGCACAGTCTCCGGACGCACAGGCTCAGTGGCCATGGCTCATGGGCCCAGCTGCTCCACGGCATGTGGGATCTTCCCGGACCAGGGCACGAACCTGTGTCCCCTGCATTGGCAGGCGGACTCTCAACCACTGCGCCACCAGGGAAGCCCCAGTTTTTTATTTTAATAATTAAAAAAAGTTTTTTAGATGTTCTACTTGGCTCTTTTCTAAATCCACCTGGTGATTTTTAATGGTCTTTGTATTTGCTCATTTTTGTACTCATTTGTTTATTAACTCAAACATTCTGTGCATAGTAATTTTATATTTTGTTATATGATAATCCCCGTTTTGAAGTCCCTGATGTTGTAAATCCGTTATTTGTTCTGGCTTTCAGTTGTGATTGCTTATTTCCCCTTGTATTTCCTAATGGTATTGATTGTGAGCCAGTATTATTCTCAAATATTGGGAATCCAGGAAGCTTGCATAGATGCTTTCCTCCAAAGAGAGTTTGTGTATTCTTTTGAGAACCAGGGTTACTATTGACCTGGGGTGATGATAACCACCTTCTGGGATACTTCTTAATGTAGAAAGTGCAAGCTAAGTACTCCAATGTTGTCATTAGTCCAAAGTGTATTGTCATGCCATAGTGCCTGTATTGGCATGTGTCCTAAGGTGTTTGCTTGCTGCTCTTGGCTCACTGCTTTAGTTTCAGGGTTTTTTTTCCCTAAATCATGGAGAGTGTCTCTCAGAGAGTTCCTTTGCTTAATTGGAACACCCAAATGAATTTAAAGTCCGTTTTCCTGAGATATAGTTGGTTTTTTTTAGTGGGGAGGTCTTTCAGAGTATCTTGTTCAACTTAATGCTAGAAGCAGAAGTCTTAGGTTATTTGTTGTTATAGTAAGTGTGTTTTAAGTGGAGGTTGATAAAAATTCTTAATTCTTTTAAAACTTTTTAATAAATTTTCTTACATGTAAGAAAGCTAAATTTTGGATGTTTTGGCCAGTTTTAACGTTTGCACGTGAACTAATATATTTCACATTTAGATTCATATATTAAGAAATGTTATATTGTATAATTGATGTTGTTACTTGATTATTTTGAAGACCGCTGTATATTTTGGATGTGGCAGTCAACCTTTCAAAGCTGTCCCCCTAATTTCCAAACTCCTATCTTCTAAGATCCATGTGTGTGTTTGTGTGTGTGTGACTTTTGGGTTGCGTACAGTGTAGGGTGAAAGGTGAATGTGTGCTTACATTTGAGTGTATGTGGGCTTTTTATTTGGGCAAAGGTGGGGGTTGATGGAGGTGGGGTTGAGAACACAGCTAGTTGTTTATATCTCTGGGAGGAAGGGAATGGCAGTCTTGAGTTGAGAAGAAATTGTGCAATAAATAACTACTATTTAGAGCCTGTGTAAGGCTTTGTGCTAATAAAAAATCCTCAGAAAGGCCTATAAAATCTGTAGTAGTATTACTTCATTTTAAAAATGAGGAAACTGAGGCGTAGAGAGGTTAACTATCCTTGCCCCAGGTCACATTGTTATTAAGTAGCAGAGCCAAGACTTGAGCCCAGAGTTAGTGACTCTAAAAGCCGCACTCCTTTTCTTATTCCAAATTGCCCAAGGAATGAACGTTAGCCTGTGTATAATCTTTAGCACCCGTCTATGGGTTTCACATTCCTTTTATATTACTAACATAGAAATGAAATTATTTATCCATTAGTATCTTAAATGTTCTTTAACTTTTATTTGGAGATAACTATTTTTTCCTTCTCTGTTTAGGAGACTGCTTTGAACAAATGGATTTTTAATATTTTTGGTATGTAATATGGAATAGAAAAAAATGGATGTGTTGGCATAGTCAATAGGGAGGGAGATCATATATTTTGAAGATGCAGCCTACTTCAGTCTGTTCCATATTTCTGGGAAAATGTTTTATATACTTGAATATCTTTCATTTAAAAATTATAACCTATGCTTTCTTATTTTTACTCAGAAACATATATTTGTGAAAATATTTATAAATTAACTTCTCAAATCAATGACATTGAAGTATTTTACAGCTTTTGAGGGAGCAATCTATTCATAGCTAAGTTACTTAAATATTAAAACTTTGACTCATTCTTTTTATCAGTTAATAAAATGCTAAATTTACATAATTAATTTTTATTAATATTAATGTAACATATTAAATTAATTTATTAATCACATTAAATTAATTACTTATTTAAAAAGCAATATAATACTTGAAAATGCTGAACATTTAATAACATAATATTTTGTATTAAAAGTAACTCCAATTATATTTAACTGCTGACAAAGCTGTTGAAGGAACTGACATTATATTAAATAGTTTTAATTTTTTTTTCTGCTTTGTGTTTTTCTTTTGATTTGGAGATAGATTGTTACAAAAGAGATCTCATAATAATAGGTTGATACTGAGGCATGTAATAACATCTTGGGATTCTTTCCTGGAGGTCTGTTAGGTGGTATCTGGTACAGTAAATTAACAGTGAACTCCATGTTAGGAAACACTAGCACACACTTGCTTTCTTTTAAGCTATTTTAATGAATGTGCTTATTATTTACTTGAATTTTTGAAAATACAATTTATGGAATGTGGAATCCTTGAGGGATGCTGTATGAAGATATTCACTGATATTTTATGAAAGATTTGAAAGTTTGGAGTTTGATTCTATTTCTTCTTAAGCATGGAGTTTAAAAGTAATTTAAGAACTAAATAAAAATCTCTACAGGGACATTTCAGCTTGTGGCCTTACCAGTAACATTTTGAAAAATCCTATTACTATTAAGCATTACACTTTTTCATTAGATTTCAACAGTCCTTTTTCTCTTTCTCTTTGACACTTTGTAAGTAACAAAGCTGTCCAATTGGAATGTAACACTTAACTGTGGCTTAATATTAATTGTCTTTTGGGGCTTCCCTGGTGGCGCAGTGGTTGAGAGTCCGCCTGCCGATGCAGGGGACACGGGTTCGTGCCCCGGTCTGGGAAGATCCCACATGCCGCGGAGCGGCTGGGCCCGTGAGCCATGGCCACTGAGCCTGCGCGTCCGGAGCCTGTGCTCTGCAACGGGAGAGGCCACAACAGTGAGAGACCCACATACCGCAAAAAAAAAAAAAAAAAAAAAAAAATATATTAATTGTCTTTCTTAGCACAGCCAAATAACATTTAAAACAATGCTTTGAAGAATGTTAACAACCTTTAATTGAAGGTTAAAGGTTGAAGAGCAACCTTTTCAGTCATTCAGAGAAATGATTTTGAAGTGACATTAACTTTCACATAAAATTCTGTTGGGAAACCTTATAATGGCTCATTTTTGGCGGTGGGGGAAGACTTCTGTGATAAAGTTTTTGACTTTCCTTAGGCACATTCATGCTTTTAGCTTGCTCCTTATAAGTCAAAATAACTTGGTATTTTAGAGCCTTAAAGATTAATATTAACAGTTTTAAATAATCCTCTTTCTGAAAACCATGTTGGACATTTCTGTTACTTTTATCATTATATGCTTTGTAGCAGTCTCTTAATGAGACTTTCATAAAGTCATAAATTTTCTAATCCATTTTAATTTTTTTGTATCTGTGGATTTCATATTTGACTGCATTTTTAAGTCAATTCAAATTAAAGTTTGTTTTTAAAAAAATTTATTTTGATAGAACTTTGTTGTTTACAGTTAATTTTCTTAAAGTAACTTTGAGTTTTCTCATTAACTGAGCCAAATAGCTTTTGGGGAAAGTATTTCCCTGCATCTTTTCCCCTCCTATGCATGTAGAACTCAAGAAAGTCAAAACGTCAAGGTACGTTTGCCATTTCTTTAGGAATGTCATAAGACTTTCCTTTTCTGGAACTTATGTCAATATCCAAGTGGACGGTATACATATCTAATGTTACTTTCTTAATGGTAGAACTTGCTAATATTTCATTTACACTACTTGACTTAAAACAACAATGACTTTTTATTTCTGGGCTGTCTGGATGGTTCTGCTATATATGGCGTTGGTTATGTATGTTTGTTCAGTTGGCAGGTGGTCTTGCAGGCCTTGCAGGCAGGTGGTCTGGACCTTGCAGGTCTAGCCTGCAAGGTCAAGGAAGTCTTCTGGCACATATTTGGGATCTCAGTATTGACTGTTTGTTGGGTGACTATTTTATCTTCCAGGTTAACTTTCTGTTCAAGTAGTATGTATTGAATACTAGGCTTCTAACTGGTACAGCATCACTTCTACCACACTGTGGCAAATGCTATTCTAGTGTATTCTAGACACAAGTCCCTCATCAGCTATATGATTTTCAATTTTTGGAAGGGTAAGCAATGGTTTCTTATATATGACAGCATAAAGCATGAGCAGCAAAAGAAAAAAATGGATAAATTAGACTTCATCAAGTTTAAAAACTTTTGTGCATCAAAGGACACTATCAAGAGAGTGAAAAGACAAGATGGGAGAAAATATTTGCAAATCTAGAATATATAAAGAGCTCTTTATTCTTTATATAAAGAATATATAAAGAACTCTTACATCTTAACAAAAAGACAGACAACCCAATTAAAAAATGGCCAAAGGACTCAGATAGACATTCTCCAAAGATGATACAAAAATGGCTGATAAACACGAGAAGATGCTCAACATCATTAGTCATCAGGGAAATGCAAATTAAAAGCACAATGAGATATCACTTAACATACCACATAACAAGTGTTGGTGAGGATATGGTGAATTTAGAAACCTGATACATGACTGTTGCAAATGTAAAATGGTGTGGTTGCTGTGGAAAACAGTTTTGCATTTCCTCAGAATGTTAAAAATAGAATTACCATATGACCCAGCAGTTCTGCTTCTAGGTATATACCCCAAAGAGTTGAAAACAGTTATAGAAACAAAAACTTGTACACAAGGTACAGTACTGTTTACAACAGCTGAAAGGTAGAAACAACCCAAATTTCCATCAACTGATTAATGGATAAACAAAATGTTGTAGATCTAAACAATGGAATTTACTGATCAGTCATAAATCTTAGTACATGCTACACATGGATGAACCTTGAAACCATTATGCTAAGACACAAAAGACCACATATTGCATAGTTTTCACTTTTATTTAGAGTAGACAGAAAGCAGGTGAGTGATTGCCAGGGACTGGGGAGAACGGAGAAATGGGCAGTCAGTGCTTAATGGGTATAAGGTTTCCTTTTGAGGTAATGAAAATGTTCTGGAACTAGAGGTGGTAATGGTTGTCCAACATTGTTCTATAACTACATGTCACTAAGTTGTATACTTTAAAACACTTGAAACCGTGAATTTTATGTTACACATATTTTACTACAATGAAGACAAACAATTGCGCAACTGGATTTGCTTGCTCCTATGCCTTATCCATGAGAACATGCTCAGGCTAGCCATTGGGAAGATAAGTGGAACAGAACTGAGTCACCCCAGTTGTCCCAGCCAAAGCAATCCTAAACCACCAGACAACCATCCAACCCCCAAACACATGATAGTGCTGGGCTAAGATCAGCAGAGCCATCTCATCTACTCCTAGCTGACTCTAAATGAATCAGCAATAAATGCTTTTATTTTATGCTTTTGAAGTGTTTCGATTTGTTTAACAGCATTATCATGACAATTTGACTGATACAGTGTCTAATACCATTTCTCATTAAAAGGCATCAGGGCTTCTTTTCTTCAAATGGCTGATTTGAAGACCCTTGGCAAAGAAGGTAACAGGTGAATCTTGGATATCTCATATCGGAAAGGAATCCTTCCAGGAATAATGAGGTTGTCTTAAAAGGACATAAAGTTCTGGAGATGGATAATGGTGATGGTTGCACATCAGTGTGAATGTAATTAATACCACTTAATTACACACTTAAAAATAGTTAAAAAGGTAAATTTTATGTTATATATATTTTACCACAATTAA
Source organism: Globicephala melas (assembly GCF_963455315.2). NCBI lineage: Eukaryota > Metazoa > Chordata > Mammalia > Artiodactyla > Delphinidae > Globicephala > Globicephala melas. The sequence continues at coordinate 118,257,413 of NC_083315.2, forward strand.
TAAAAAAGGACACAGGAGGGCTTCCCTGGTGGCGCAGTGGTTGAGAGTCCGCCTGCTGATGTAGGGGACACGGGTTCGTGCCCCGGTCCGGGAAGATCCCACATGCCGCGGAGCAGCTGGGCCCGTGAGCCATGGCCACTGAGCCTGCCCGTCTGGAGCCTGTGCTCTGCAACGGGAGACGCCACAACAGTGAGAGGCCCGCATACAGCAAAAAAAAAAAAAAAAAGGACACAGAAGCCAGGCTGAAGAGATCCCTACTAATCAAAGTTACATCAATATGAGCGTTAACTTTGACCTCAAAAAGAATAATGGGGCTTCCCTGGTGGCGCAGTGGTTGAGAATCTGCCTGTCGTGCCCGGGTCCGGGAAGATCCCACATGCCGCAGAGCGGCTGGGCCCGTGAGCCATGGCCGCTGAGCCTGCGCGTCCGGAGCCTGTGCTCCGCAACGGGAGAGGCCACAACAGTGAGAGGCCCGCGTACCGCAAAAAGAAAAAAAAAAAAAAAAGAATAATGATTGTAGTATAGTAAAACACATTAAATATGTAAAAATCTTGAGTTCATAATAATATTAGAAATAGAAAAACTAAAGTCAGAAAAAACTCATGTATCACGAATGAGGTGACTGTTAAACCTGCATAAGGACTCAACCTTAAAGTAAATATAACAATGCAAGATGCTGGATTAGATCTTTGTTTAGTGAAACCAAATGTAAATGTCATTTTTGGGGACAATTGGGGAATTTTAGGGGAAAATTGACCTTATGGTAGAGATTGCTAATTGCTTTCCAATAGTTAATCTCTCTTTGCTCTATTTAGAAATAGAACTGCCTGAGTTTTAGCTGCAGTCACACAACCCAACTAGAGACTACATTTTCCAGTCTTCTTGTGATGTTGGATGATATGTCTTTAAGTTCTGGCCAATGGGATATGAGCAAAAGTGATGTATGTACTTGGAGTCAAGGCCCTGGCTATTCCATAAGAGATAATTCTATCTTGTTTGAACCACCTGTTTTGGGGGTTTCTGTGAAACCTCAGTTTAATTCCTAATGAAATGCAAACCCTGTTTGACATCTGGACAATTGAAGCATTCATACATACATATACCCAGATGAAATACGAATAAGATAAGAAATAATAAAAAGACAAAGTAACATAGTAAAGGAGAGCTAAAGGGAAATAAATGTTTATTTAAGACATTCAAGAGTTTAAAAAGCTAAAGGAACTATGTGTTAAGATATTTTTTCTAAGTGCTGAAAGAAATATACCAGTTTATAAGGAGAGATAGACTTTTTTGCGATCCTGAACTCAGAATTTATGATGATGACCTTCTTGTAGTTGTTCAAATGTCTATATAAGGATTATATCTTTAATATAAATTTTATAAAAATAAATTTTACATATAGCATTTATTTTATTATCTTTTGCTTAATAATGTGTTCTCTGTGTATAGCTTTCTGATGAACTGGCTTGATACAGGATAACACAAGCTAAAGGAGGTTAATATATCTTAGATCAATGTTTCCAACTGTGTTCTATAAATGGCAGAACAGAGGAGGGAATCTACAACTGTTTGATTTGAATTTGTGTGAAATGTTTAAAAATATGTTTTAACCACTGGTAAAAAACAGTTGTTATAACATATTTTCCTGAGATCTCTATTTTAGTGAAGAGAGTTCTGAGAGTGCAGAGTGAGCTATTACAAAACTTTTACCATTTGAAATTAATTTCTTGTCTGATTTAGATTGTCTCAATATACAAAAACAAATTGGAGGACTTCCCTGGTGGTGCAGTGGTTAAGAAGCCTCCTGCCAATGCAGGGGACATGGGTTCGAGCCCTGGTCCTGGAAGATCCCTCATGCTGTGGAGCAACTAAGACACTGCACCACAACTACTGAGCCTGCACTCTAGAGCCCCCAGGCCACAACTACTGAGTCTGCATGCCAAACTACTGAGCTCGCATGCCACAACTACTGAAGTCCACGTGCCTAGAGCCCGTGCTCCACAACAAGAGAAGCCACCGCAATGAGAAGCCTGCACACTGCAACAAAGAATAGCCCCTGCTTGCCACTAGAGAAAGCCCACGCACAGCAACAAAGACCCAACACAGCTAAAAATAAAATTAAATAACTTAATTAAAACAAAAACAAAAACAAAAATTGGATTCTGAGGCTGGTGAAGCTACTGTTGACACCCATAACCACCAATTTAAAATCTTTGGGGTTCAACTGAGCAACTTCATTTTCTATAAATTTGAACTAAACTAAATTTAAATAAATATTATTTTGTATATTAGAATTGAGGGGAGAATTTTAATTGACAGGGTTGCATAGCTAGAATAATTTGAAATCCATTTATTTAGATTTTCCGTGTAGAATATCAATAGTCCCCACTAGGCTTTGGATAGGAGCCATGAGACAGATAATTCTCCATTGAGATGGGTAGTCAGTGTCTGACATGAAGACACTCTCTGCTGTTGACTGAAAGAATATCAGTATGTTCTAGATGACAGTAGCATAGATGGTGAAGGTGCTGATAGGAGCCTACTTTGTATTCCAGGCTTGGTTGAGGGCCACCCAACTTTGCTTGCACTTGGTCTCAGGAGGCAGGACAACACTTTTCTTGGACATTAGCTCTGGATCTATTCAACTGCTTAACAGAGTCTTGCTTTTAAGGCTGAGAGTTTTGTGCCTTAAAAAAGAAGAATGTCCTTGTATGGATACGTTTTTAAAAAAATTTTATTTATTATTTTATACAGCAGGTTCTTATTTGTTATCCATTTTATACATATTAGAGTATATATTTCAATCCCAGTCTCCCAATTCATCACACCAGCCTCCCCCCCCCCCCACTTTCCCCCCTTGGTGTCCATAGGTATGTTCTCTACATCTGTGTCTCTATTTCTGCCTTGCAAACTGGTTCATCTGTACCATTTTTCTAGGTTCCACATATATGCGTTAATATATGATATTTGTTTTTCTCTTTCTGACTTACTTCACTCTGCATGACAGTCTCTAGATCCATCTACATCTCTGCAAATGACCAATTTCATTCCTTCTTATGGCTGAGTAATATTCCATTGTATATATGTACCACATCTTCTTTATCCATTTGTCTGTCGATAGGCATTTAGGTTGATTCCATGACCATTGTAAATAGTGCTGCAATGAACATTGGGGTGCATGTGTCTTTTTGAATTATAGTTTTCTCTAGGTATATGCCCAGTAGTGGGATTACTGGATCATATGGTAATTCTATTTTAGTTTATTAAGGAACCTCCATACTGTTCTCCATAGTGGCTGTATCAATTTACATTCCCACCAACAGTGCAAGAGGGTTCCTTCTCTCCACACTGTCTCCAGCATTTGTTGTTTGTAGATTTTCTGATGATGCCCATTCTTACTGGTGTGACGTGATACCTCATAGTAGTTTTAATTTGCATTTCTCTAATAATTAGTGATGTTGAGCAGCTTTTCATGTGCTTCTTGGCCGTCTGTATGTCTTCCTTGGAGAAATGTCTATTTAGGTCTTCTGCCCATTTTTTGATTGGGTTGTTTGATTTTTTAATATTGAGCTGCATGAGCTGTCTATATATTTTGGAGATTAATCCTTTGTCCGTTGATTCATTTGCAAATATTTTCTCCCATTCTGAGGGTTGTCTTCTCGTCTTGTTTATAGTTTCCTTTGCTGTGCAAAAGCTTTGAAGTTTCATTAGGTCCCATTTGTTTATTTTTGCTTTTATTTCCGTTACTCTGGGAGGTGGGTCAAAAAAGATCTTGCCGTGATTTATGTCAAAGATTGTTCCTCCTATGTGTTCTATACTCTAAGAGTTTTATAGTGTCTGGTCTTACATTTAGGTCTTTAATCTATTTTGAGTGTATTTTTGTGTATGGTGTTAGGGAGTGTTCTAATTTCATTCTTTTACATGTAGCTGTCCAGCTTTCCCAGCACCACTTATTGAAAAGACTGTTTTTTCTCCATTGTATATCCTTACTTCCTTTGTCATAGATTAGTTGACCATAGGTGCGTGGGTTTCTCTCTGGGCTTTCTATTCCGTTCCATTGATCTATATTTCTGTTTTTGTGCCAGTACCGTATTGTCTTGATTACTGTAGCTTTGTCTGAAGTCAGGGAATCTGATTCCTCCAGCTCCACTTTTTTCCCTCAAGATTGCTTTTTCTATTCAGGGTCTTTTGGGTCTCCATACACATTTTAAGATTTTTTGTTCTAATTCTTTAAAAAATGCCATTGGTAATGTGATAGGGATCACATTGAATCTGTAGATTGCTTTGGGTAGTATAGTCATTTTGACAATATTGATTCTTCCAATCCAAGAACATGGTATATCTCTCTATCATTTTGTGTCATCTTTGATTTCTTTCATCAGTGTCTTATAGTTTTCTGAGTACAGGTCTTTTTTCTCCTTAGGTAAGTTTATTCCTAGGTATTTTATTCTTTTTATTGCAATGGTGAATACAGTTGTTTCCTTAATTTATCTTTCTGATCTTTCATTGTTAGTGTATAGGAATGCAAGAGATTTCTGTGCATTAATTTTGTATCCTGCAACTTTACGAGATTCACTGGTTAACTCTAGTAGTTTTCTGGTGGCATCTTTAGGATTTTCTATGTATAGCATCATGTCATCTGCAAACAGATTTGAGATTTTTCTTGTTTCTTGAGGTAGGCTTATATTGCTATAAACTTCCCTCTTAGAACTGCTTTTGCTGCATCCCATAGGTTTTGGATCAACGTTTTTTTGTTGTCATTTGTCTCTAGGTACTTTTTGATTTCCTCTTTGATTTCTTCAATGATCTCTTGGTCATTTACTAACGTATTGTGGAGCCTCCATGTGTTTGTGTTTTTTATGTTTTTCCCCTGTAATTTATTTGTAATCTCAAAGAGTTGTGGTCAGAAAAGATGCTTGATATGATTTCAATTTTCTTAAATTTACTGTGGCTTGATATGTAATGTAAGATGTAATCTATCCTGGAGAATGTTCCAGGTGCACTTGAGAAGAAAGTGTAATCTGCTGTTTTCGGATGGAATGTCCTACAATTATCAATTAAATCTATCTGATCGATTGTGTCATTTAAAGCTTGTGTTTCCTTATTAATTTTCTGTCTAGGTGGTCTGTCCATTGGCGTAAGTGAGGTATTAGAATCCCACACTGTTACTGTGTTACTGTCGATTTCCTCTTTTATAGCTGTTAGCATTTGCCTTATGTATTGAGGTGCTCCTATGTTGAGTGCATGTATATTTATAATTGTTATATCTTCTTCTTGGATTGATCCCTCAATCATTATGTAGTGTCCTTCCTTGTCTCTTGTAACGTTCTTTATTTTAAATTTTATATGATTATTGGTCCTTCAGTTTTCTTTTGATTTCCATTTGCATGGAAAATCTTTTTCTATCCCCTCACTTTCAGTCTGTATTTATCCCTGAAGAGGGTCTCTTGGAGACAGCATACATATGGGTCTTGTTTTTGTATCCATTCAGTGAGCTGTGTCTTTTGGTTGGGGCATTTAATCCGTTCACATTTAAGGTAATTGTTGGTATATACATTCCTATTACTATTTTCTTAAGTGTTTTGGGTTTGTTTTTGTAGGTCCTTTCCTTCTCTTGTGTTTCCCAGTTAGAGAAATTCCTTTAGCATTTGTTGTAGAGCTGGTTTGGTGGTGCTGAATTCTCTTAGCTTTTGCTTGTCTGTAAAGCTTTTGATTTCTCCCTTGATCTGATTGAGATACTTGTTGGGTAGATTAATCTTGGTTGTAGGTTCTTCCCTTTCATCACTTTAAATATATCATGCCACTCCCTTTTGGCTTGTAGAGTTTCTGCTGAGAAATGAGACGTTAACCTTATGGGCATTCCCTTGTATGTTATTTGTCATTTTTCCCTTGTTGCTTTTAATAATTTTTCTTTGTCTTTAATTTTTGTCAATTTGATTACTATGTATCTCAGCGTGTTTCTCCTTGGGTTTATCCTGCCTGGGACTCTCTGCGCTTCCTGGACTTGGTGGTTATTTCCTTTCCCATGTTAGGGAAGTTTTCGACTATAATCATTTCAAATGTTTTCTCAGGTCATTTCTCTCTCTCTTCTCCTTCTGAGTCCCCTTTAATGCAAATGTTGGTGTGTTTAATGTTGTCCCAGAGGTCTCTTAAGCTGTCTTTATTTCTTTTCATTCTTTTTCTTTATTCTGTTCCGCAGCAGTGAATTCCACCATTCTGTCTTCCAGGTCACTTATCCATTCTTCTGCATCAGTTATTCTGCTATTGATTCCTTCCAGTATATATTTTATTTCAGTTATTGTATTTTTCATCTCTGTTTGTTCTTTAGTTGTTCTAGGTGTTTGTCCTATAATTCTTCTAGTTCTTTGTTAAGCAGTTCTTGCATCTTCTCAATCTTTGCCTCCATTCTTTTTCTGAGGTCCTGGATCATTTTCACTCTCATTTTTCTGAATTCTTTTTCTGGAAGTTTGCCTGTCTCCACTTCATTTAGTTGTTTTTCTGGGGTATTATCTTGTTCCTTCACCTGGAACATAGTCCTCTGCCTTTTAATTTGTCTATCATTCTGTGAATGTGTTTTTCATTCCACAGGCTGCAGGTTTGTAGTTCTTGCTTCTGCTGTCTGTCCTGTGGTGGATGAGCCTGTCTAAGAGGCTTGTGCAAGCTTCCTGATGGGAGGGACTGGTGGTGGGTAGAGCTGTGTGTTGCTCTGGTGGGCAGAGCTCAGTCAAACTTTAATCCCCTGTCTGCTGATGGGTGGGACTATGCTCCCTCCCCGTTGGTTGTTTGGCCTGAGGCGACCCAGCACTGAAGGCTACAGGCTCTTTGGTGGGGCTAATGGTGAACTCCCGGGAGGGCTCATGCCATGGAATACTTCCCAGAACTTCTGATGTCAGTGTCCTTCTCCCTGCGGTGAACCACAGCCACCCCCTGCCTCTGCAGGAGACCCTCCAACACTAGCAGGCATGTATGATTCAGTCTCCCATGTGGTCACTGCTCCTCCCCCTTGGGTCCTGATGCACACACCAGTCTGTGTGTGCCCTCCAAGAGTGGAGTCTTTGTTTTCCCCATCCTGTCGAAGTCCTGCCATAAAAACCTGCTAGACTTCAAAGTTGACTCTCTGGGAATTCCCCCCCCATTGCTGGACCCCAAAGTTGGGAAGCCTGATGTGGGGCTGAGAACCTTCATTCCAGTTGGTGGAATTCTGTGGTATAATTGTTCTCCAGTTTGTGAGTTACCCACCCAGTGTTTATGTGATTTGATTTTATTGTGATTGTGCCCCTCTACCATCTCATTGTGGCTTCTTCTTTGTCTTTGGATGTGGGGTATCTTTTTTGGTGAGTTCCAGTATCTTCCTGTAGGTGATTGTTCAGCAGTTAGTTGTGATTCTGGTGCTCTCACAAGAGGGAGTCACTTTATGGATTTCTACTTGTTGTGGTGCTTCTAAAATGTGGATACGATTTTTATATTCAGGGAAATATTCTTTTATTTCTTTGTTGAGTTTATTTTGAAGGTAAACTTAGTTTAGGTATGATTTTCATGTGAGACTCTTGTTCTGAAATTTGTGTTCGTCACAAAATAATTGTCTCTATGGATTCAAACTGTCCCTTTGTTTTTTAGTATTGCTCATTTCATTTCTTTTTATTGCAAGCTTACTCCTGTGCTGTTCAGTATCTAGGCTAATTGTTTATCATAAATTGATTTTGGTTCTTCAACTATGATATTTGTGTGCAGTTTAAGAAAATATATTGACTATTTTCTAAGCGTCTAATACTATTTTCTTTCCCTCAGGATGTTAATTAACTTTTATTGGTATTATTAGTTCTAAAATAAATGGCCTCCATATTTAGGATATTTTCACCCTAGGCTTTGCATCCTCTCTATGTGCCCTCAGGATATCTCCAGTTAAATGTCCTATTCTCAACTGAGTTTTTGTAGGTTGAGAATAGAGTTCTTCTTCCCAAATAAATAGGTACCCGTGTCTAACTGCCCAGGGTCACCATCTTTACAGGGTCTCAGAGTTTCACTTTTGTGTGATTTTGTGCTGCTTTCCTTCTTTGCATCCGTCATTCAATTAGTTACCAATCCTATGCACTGAATGTTTGTGTCTCCTCAAACTTCATATGCTGAATCCCTAATCCAAGATATGATGATATTTGGAGGTGGAGCCTTTGGGATGTAATTAGGTCATGAGGACAGAGCCCTCATGAATGGGATTAGTGCCCTTAAAAGAAGAGAAACCAGAGAGGTAATCTCTCAGCCATGTAAGGACACAGCAAGAAGTCATGCTGGCACCCTGATCTCAGACTTCCAGCCTTCAGAACTGTGAGAAACAAGCGTTTAAGCCTCCCACTCTATGGTGTCTTATTATAGCAGCCAGAAATTACTTCGTGTCATGGGCTAGATTGTATCCCTCCTCAGATTCATATATTGAAATCCTAACCCTAAGTACTGCAGAATGTGACTATATTTGAAGATAGGGTCCTTAAGAGGTAATTAAGGTTAAATGAGGTCATTAGGGTGGGCCTAATCCAATATGATTAGTGTTTTATAAGAAGAGGAAATTAGGACACAGACATGTACAGAGGGACATCCATGTAAAGACACAAGGGGAAGATGGCCATCCACAAGCCAAGGAGAGAGACCCTCAGAAGAAAGTAACCCTGCTTACACCTTGGTCTTGGACTTTGAGCCTCCAGAACTGTGAGGAAATAAATTTCTGTTGTTTAATTACCCCATCTGTGTACTTTGTTATCGCATCCCTTGTAAACTAGTACAATTTGGCAATTCTCTGCAATGTCTCTTGAATTTTGGCCAGTTGAAGAGTACCTGTTGATTCCTTATTGTCATTTTATTTACATATATATTATTCTCTTTTTCTAAAACAGCATTATATTTTCCATATTTTAGCTTAATTTGGAGAGGTACCAACAGTTTTGAAAAAAAATCCCCATTTGTCTGATACTTCTCAACTTAGAAGTAACCTTCTCTAAAAGGCATGCCCATATACCCATTATTTGGGATCCTTTGCATTATAGTGCTTATCCTAATTACAACAATTTATCATACGATGTTATAATTATACATTTTACCACTTTTCTTTCCCACCTGCTAGATTGTAAATCTAACATCATGGACTGATTCTTAAATATTATTATAGTCCTACCACCTAGGATAGTGCCTGGCACAAAGAATGTGCTCAATAAATATTTACGAATAAATTACTTTGTATTTTGCTGCAGTAATGAACAACCCCCAAATACCAATGTCTTAGAACCACAACAGTTTATTTCTTGCTTATGATAGTTGTTCATTGTGGTTCTCCTAGAGGTTCTGCTCTGTGTCATCTTTACTCCTGGATCCAAGTTAATGGAGTAGCCACCATTTGGAGTATTATCTGTCACTATGCCAGAGGGGAAAGGAGAGCAAGATGATCCATAAGTCTCCTGCACGCTGTCGCTGCTGCTCATATTTCATTCATCAGAGCAAGTCCTATAGCATCATAGGATGTCAGTGGGGGGAAGAAATTACAATCCTACCATATGCCAGAAAGAGAAAAACCCAGAGATATTTGTGAATAACATTAGTGACCACCTGAAACTTCTATGTTGGTACATGGTATATTGTTTCATTTATGATTTGGACTTTTTAGTTTCATGTTTTTCTACTATCTTTACCTTAGTGTGCTTGAATTTTGCTAAAATATTAACCTTGAAATTATATTTTTGCCATATTCAGTCTGGATCTTATGACCTATCAGAAACTGTTCTTGTTTTTCTTTTATATTTTGAACATTATCTTCTTGGAGGATTATATCATCTAGTTTTTATAGCTTATGATCTTACTGTAGTTTCATATATTGTGCACTATGATCATGGATAGAAAAAAACTTTTCTGCTTTTCAATTTCCTTATCTGTAAAATGATATGATATATCAAGTTCCTTCTAGCTTTTTATTTCACATATATGTTAAATATATATTATTAGTGACTATGGTATTCATGGATTTATTTTTATTTGGTTGGTATAGAAGTGCATGTTTGTTGTGTAATTATAGTAAAAATGAACACAAAAATATTTAAACCAAATGACATTTTGGGAAAAATATTTGCAAGGAATAAAAATAGACAAAGGATTTATATAACTGTTATACAGAGGGATCACATAAACTAATAAGAAATACACTCAGAAAAATGGGCTAAGGATATGAACAAGAATTTTGCACTCACATACCCATACCCACACTCCCTCCACCCACAGCCAATGAACATATGAAAAGATGTAAAATCTCAGTGCTGACAGAGTGGGGGAAATGGACATTCCTCACTGTTGGTGAAGAGTATAACGGTATAATCCTTTGTGGGTAAGGTAGTATAACCCTTTGTGGCATGTATTTTTAAAATGTCAAAATCTCAATATATTTTAACTTGGCTACTCCATTTCTTGGAATCAATCTCCTAGAAAGGACAGGGAGGCTCATTGCAGCACTGTTTGTAAGAGTAAAAAATTAGAAGAATTTAATCTCTCAATAAGGGAAAAACATAACCATAAAATTGAATAGTATGCATATATTAGAAGAATGAGGAAATAGTAATAAAACAAAGCTAAGATTTATTGAGCGCTTACTATGTTCCAGACACAATTTTAAGTGCTTGTTTAAAGGCAGGTTTATAAATGTGAACACGGTAATATATACATGATATATTAAGTAAAAAATGTTTCAGACCAATACGAAAATAGATGTGAGTAAATAAATGCAAGTACAAATATATTATTGTAAAGATCCAGATACTTACATTTCTATATATACCTACATGCAGATATGTAGATAGAGACATATATGCATGTATGTTGGAAAACCTGGGAAGGCTATAGTCCAAAGTATTAACAGTAGTTAATTCTAGGAATTGGATAAGATGAGGGATGGTTTTATTTCTTATATAATCATAAAAACATGGGATTGTGGGTAATTTTTACTTTTTCTTTTCTTTTTAAATAAAAAGTTAAATAAAAACGTGGTGGTGATGGTCCAGGAATAGTAGTGTTCTACTTTATCATAGAAAGTGCAGCTTTATAGCTCTGGTAGAAAAGCTGGGGAGAAGGATACTACTTTCGTGGTGTGGTCACAGAGAACTAGATGTCCCCCTAAGTGGTGAGCCCTTATTCTATCAATAACTTATAACTAAGAATACTTTTTAAAAATAGATAATTAGTCCTCTCATTGAGGTAAGAAGCCACCTGAATAGTCAGGCCGCTCAAGATGGCTGTTCCCTTGCTCTCCGTATATCCCCTGCCAGTGCCTGCTTCACCTAAACCTTACATGCAGGACTGACCTTGCTAGTTACTTGCCCCAGGCCCCAGCTGGTGATTGTTCTTATCCAAGAGGCAGTGAGGGGCGTGCCTCTCTACTGGTTTCCCTGGTAACTAATGAGCCCAGGTGAAGTCAATTCCCCTTTAACTGGTAATCTTCCCCCCAGCCACCACTTCCGCGGAGAGCGAAGACTACCAGCATGTCCGGCCTGCAGACCACCTTACACGGTGAGTTGTCGCTCCAGGACCTTACTTCAGACATGTAAGCTTCCCCCATCCATTAAACCACTGACGTCTTTGTTGCTGACGCCAGGCTCTTTCTTTGGTCTTGAAACTGGGCAAGCACAGGCCTTGTAGGCCTGTGGGGTGCAGCCCAACACCAGGAGGGAAGAGAAACTTTGGTAGTTACAATAGGGAGTTAAAGCATGGAGAGGTACATTTTGGGAAAGCAGATATGGATGGGATGACAGTTTGGATCATTGTATATGTCACAGGGGGGCTCTGGAGGCCCAAGGGATGGGATAAAGCAGGAAAGAGTGTAGGTTGTTTGACTCCCCTTGCACATTTGCCTTTGGTTCTTCTATTTGCTGTTTTGTCACAAAATAACTTCCAAACTCTAGATTAACAACAGCTGAGTCTGAGTATTAGGTCTGGTTTGGAGGGAGCAAACCTTTATTATCAGTGGTTCGGCTGCCCCTCATCCAGCATCTTCTTAATGATTCTCTTCCTTTCTATTCTTCTTCCATTGGCATGGAGAAGAGAAGACAGAGTGTGCATGGGAAAAAAAAAGGACCAAGACTATTTTTGAATCACTCACTGCTACAAAAGTAGTTCAGCAGAAGGACTGGTTGCTTTTAGGATCCCTGTGCCCAGCACACCCCTCTTATTTTTACATGGACATCCCACATCTCTCCAGATTTGAGGGTGACTGTCCTGTGACTTTAATTCTCTGGTGCCTTCATGAAAAGTCATTAATTTGCTGTCTGTCCAGGTTTCTTCTTGTTGCAAATAGGAAAGCTGCAGCTCTGAGACCACAAGAAAGAGATAAGATTTTAAATAATTAAATTATTGAAACAATGCAGGTAAATTGAAGTTAAAATTAAAACGTGGCAGAAATCTAAAGGGTAGAAGTTTAGAAAGGGTGTGTGAGCAGTGTAACTAAGAAAATAGCATCAGCCAAAAACAATCCTACTAGTTTTCCAAAAATGATTTCTAATTATTTATAAATATTTATTGAGCATCTGTTAAGTGCAATGTATCTTCTTAAGTGCTTTGCTTACTTTTTAAAATTGAATCTTTTCAGCAACCTTCTGAGTTAGGTTCTCTTTTTATTCCTATTATGAGGAAACTGAGGCACAAAAAGTTGGAGTGACTTGCCCAACGTCATACAACTAATAAATGTTGGAACTGGGACTCTAAATCAGGAGGTCTGAATCCAGAATCTGTCTTCATAATATAAATAAAATAAGGCTATCACTTCTTCTGATATTAAAAGGAACCCAGCTGAACAAAGAAAGAACATGCTGTAAGAAATAGTTCAATAGCAGAAGATACTATAATAGATATGAAAGGAGAAAGAGTCTCAGATTGTTGAAAGGAAGAAAAGAAAAGGAAAGCTTGTGAGGATTTTAGAGCATGCTGACCATGGCAGCATGTCTGACCCAGGCAGACACTTCTAAGAGCTGCATGGAACTGTATTTAAGGTCGACAGGAATAAAACAATCCATTTTATCATACTTTTCTTGTATATACCCTCAGACTCATCTCTATTATTCACTGGCAGCTCCAGCGTTTGAACTCTGAAAATTACACTAAAAGTACTGAAAAAAGATACTTTTTTATTTTAAATTATATCTTCCTACTGTTTGTAGATATTATGTGCATTACATTGCTAAAGAATCATTCTGTTTGCCTGAGGAACAAGACAGTTTAAAAATAACTTGTGTTGTGATTAGAAAAGTCTTTGTATAAAGATACCTGAAAAAGAGAGTGTGCACAGGCACCTGTATAACACATGACAGGTGACAATTTTCAGCTATGCTTGGGGAAACAATTTGTTCTGTATAGAAACAAAGCATAGACAGGGAAAAAAAAGCATAATATGTTAGTGTTAGATATATTTGGCATGTATTTAAATGTATCTGTTCCTAACGAGCTGCATAAATCCTCTAAATATAAAATATATAAAATTTTGGAAATGCAGTTGGCCATAGGTCCTCTTTTGTGATCTATTAGTGGTGGTGGTGGAGGGGAAAGGAGGCAGACAGGAGTCAGGGAGATAGGATTCCCACTGGAAAAATTTAAACCTCAAGTGTATGAAGATACTCTGCTTCCTGCTGATACTGATTATGCTTAATACAGACAGTGGGGCTTATTTGTAAGTCCCTATGTGCTCTTTACACTGAAAGGGTGGGAGACTACAATATACCCAGTGGAGGGGGATGTGTGGAAATCTTACTGTGAGTCCAACAATTACAGAGAATCCAGGGTATTTTGCAACACCATTATCTCTTTCAAAGTCCAGCCTAGACTTTTAAAATATTTGAATAACACTGGATTGTAGGAAAATAACATTTTGTTGAAGAAAATAACCCTCTCCCATCCAACCTGAAATGGATTAAGGCAGTAGTAACTTCAGTACAATTCTGAAACAAAATCTGCTTCTCTAACCTTTTTAGTAGACAAGCCAACCACATCATCTGAGATTGGAAAGTCCACTTGGAAGTTTTGCCTTTAAAAATTGTCCTAATATGGAGAGGAAATGGGCCCTCCAGTGACTCTTTGCCCTGGCAGCATGAAGAGGCGTAGGGCGCTGGTATCTCAGCTGGAGGAGCCACCGGTTCCTCAGTGCCTTTTATTTCAACATTAAAACACTATAGAGAAAAGGGTCTGACTTTCCACCTTTTAATATTGCTCAATCATTTCTTTTTACTTCTTGCTTCAGTGAGTACAGTATGTGATTTTCTGGGGGAATTTATTAAAAAGAAAACCTTTCACTGTTTTATGGATGGATTTTGGAGAAATCTACAGTTGATGCATGTTTCTCAATCCCTTCACATCTGTTCTATTCTCTAAATCTTAGTGAGGACATGCTAAAAAATTGCCTCCTAATTTATAATGTAACAAATGACAGAATATTTTGACATTAGCAAATGAAGCAAAGTGACATTAGCAAAATGAAATGTTTTATATACCTTAAGTAGTTCAAACCATGAGTACGGCTTTCTGTTTTGGCCACTTGTACCGAGCAGATAGTCATAATCAAATAGCAGGGCTGTTTGACACCCAGGCCAGTTTTGTTGAAATTTTATGGGTAACTGAGATCATTTTGGGTCAGTCTTGTATTTACATTAGAGTGGTTATCTGCTTTCTGTGTTAAGAATGCCCCCCAACTCTGGCCTTTTTTTGTCTTACCCAGAGTCACCTAAACTTTTTTTGAATATCTATTTATAATTTTGAGTCTATTATCATTTTTGGACTTTAACTTCTTGTTTCCCATTTTTTAAGGGCCAATCTCAGCATTTCACCAACATCTCCTAAATCATAGTGAGTAAAAGATGGCAAGAAACAAGCCAGAGCAGGTGTCAGTGGGCCAGGAAAGATCCAGTATAGACATTATTGTCTTATGTTCTGGTAGAAGCCATGCTTCTGGGGTCTCTATCCTCATCCACTTGGATTCTCTCTCACACAGATTCTGATGTAGGGCATATGGTGTCATCTTTCAGCTGGCTTAAAAAAGACTTACACCAAATGTACTCTTTGAGAAATCCTTGAATATAAATTTGTATTAATCCAGGTAATTCTCTAGACCACAAACTTAAAACCCTGTAGGAGATGTGTGTAACAAATATAAATGAGTAAAGTGGGTCATATTAACACTAACATTGCCTTTTAAATCTCTGTGTGCGCATAAAATTCACATGCACTATTAAGGTCCAGTGGCTGGCTGGGCGTGACTCCGGGATAATACTCACCGTTTTCTGGCACTAAGAAAGCTTCACTATATAATAGAGCTCTCTCTTCCAGAGTCCCTGAGAAATCAACCTCCCAGCTGCAGGCCCCGTTTTTAGCTAGGACAAGTCTCATCTTATTTAACCATTCTTTCCAGAAGTGGCTGAGTTGAGGAAGTTATTGCTTTCTGTGGTCTCAATTGCCTGTTAGAAAATAATTTAACCTGAATCCTAGGACCCCTGTGGGACAATCCCAACTGTTTACCATGCCTGTGGACTAAATAAGGTGCTGACTGGCTCCTCCTCACAAGGAGAACTAGTTTTAAGATCTTCACTCACAGGCCTTCACTTAAACTTGAAAATTTCCTATTTGTTATAGCAAGGAAGGCAATTCAATTCTGCTGTTTTAAAATATTATTAAAAAGAGTCTGCTCTTGGATATAGTTCAATTCCTGAATACGGCTGTTGCTGGGAGATTTGACTGAAAATGTTGTATCTTGACTTAAGCATATATTGTGAAAACAAGATTTATTTGCAAAATTCTGTGGTATCCATCAGGTGTTGCTTCTTTTGTCAAAATAAAAAACCCATAAATCTTTTTTCTTGTCATATAATCAAGTACTTAAGAGGATTGTACAATAACTATCCTTTAAAAAAATAGCATTTGATATTTAAGTGCGTGTTCAGCAAAATTAATTAATTGGAGGCTTCTGCAGTTCAGGGATGGACAGTTGTCCAAGGAACCTGCAAAGGCTTCATGTTGTAAAATTATTAAAGCACATAATGATTATACCTTTAACCTGTGAGGACATTTTATAGATAGCTCACCATTAATAGGCATTTATTAAGGCAATTAAAAGTACACTCTGCTTTTATAGCTACAAATAAACCTTCCCATTTCCTTTAAGAGCGTATTATTATCCCCTTATGTGGAAGAGTAAATGGAAGCAAAGATTGAGCATTACTAGTAGGTCTGTTTTCTGCCTAGGCTGATTAGCATATTATGAAGGGATTAATAACTGAATAGATTATAATTTTTATATCTATGACTCATGTCCAATAATGATCAATTCTTTACCATTATCAAAATAATGGAATCTTATTTGCAGTAAAAAGATAACTTCTTTGATGGCTTTAAAACATGGTCAGCCAATTTCTGATACTCCTTCATTAAGAGGATGGATTTTTGTCCTCTTTCCTTGAATCAGGGCTCTGTGACTGCTTGATCAATAGCACTGGAAGTCACACTGTGCTAATCCCTGGCCCAGGCTTCTAGAAGCTAGCAGCTCCTACTTCTTGTCTCTTGGGATGCCTATTCTTGGAACCCAGCCACTATGCCATGAGAAAGCCTAAGCAGCCAGTGCAGCAGCCCTCAAGGGGCATCCAGTGCACAGCTCTAGCTGAACTTCCAGATTATGGACAGTTCGAACTTTTCAGCCATGAGTGAGCCATCTTGAAAGTGGGTCCTCCAGCCCTCAGGGAGTTGCCCTTGATGCTGTGTGGAACACAGATTAGATATCTCTGTTGATCCCTGCTCAAATTACAGATTTATAAGCAAACTAAATGATTATTGCTGTTTTTAAGCCACTAAGTTTTGAGGTGATTTTTTACACAACAGTAAATAACTGGAACATGCTCTAAGGAAATGGTAATGTTCCTAGCTCCCTTCTCTACCACACAGCAAAAGCTAGGTACTATTTTAAATCTCAACCCTTGATACTACTGGCTCGTAAAGGAAGAAAGTGAACACACCAGGTTTCCAAGGGAGGCTCCCAGTTCTCACTAAATATTGGTGGAACTGTACTTGTTCTAGGATGATGTATCACAGACTAATCTAATTTACTGAGCATCTACTAAATTCCAGGCACAGGTATAGCTCTAATGGAGGCAGCTTTGCTGTTTCTCGCACTGCTTGAGCTACTAATTCACTGTGGGATATTTGACAAGTTATTCTGTGTTCATGAGTCCCATTTCCTCATCTGTAAAATGAGAGGGCTTGGATAAATGTTCTCTCAGGTTCTTTCAGCTCTAACAAAATATTATTCATGACTTTAAAACTTTAGCTGCTCCATTTGAAAATCCAAATATTCATTGCCCCTCCCCGAGGACTCCTCCCTTCATTATTTGAATGTTCTTTCGTTTGTAGAGAGTATTTCATTCCTAAGAAGGGTTGAAAGTAAAGCTCACCTGGTCTCTATCTGATGCTTTCCAATTGATGACAATTCTCCAACCTAAATCTAAAGCCACAAACAAAAAGCTAGAAGCTGAGATGAGGAAGTCTTGATGGGCAAGTCAAAATGGGACCAATAATATTTACCTCATATGTAAAGCCCATAGTTTGGGGTCTGAATTTAGCAGATACTCAACAAAAGTTGTTGTTCTTTTTTTTCTTGAGAAGCAACCCAGACTAATTGCTTGAAATGTAAAATTTTGATCATAGAATTTCATAAAATACTTTCCTATTTCTAAAGAAGTTTCTGAAATCTTAAATGTCCTACACTAATTGATTGTTATTAAATATATTTCTTCTGATATGTATGTATGTTTGATAAATACTGGCTGCCTGGTTTCTGATATTGTCAAATTTGCCTTTTTTTTTTTGTACATGGATCATCATAGCATCTTTATTTTTAATAGACAGAATTGTAACAACCTCGAGCACCCATCAACAGGTGAATGAATAAACATACTGTGGTATACTCATACAGTGAAACACTACTCAGCAAAACAAAGTAATAAACTATTGATACCCACAAAAACATGAATTACTCTCAGAATAATTACATTGAGTGAAAGAAGCCAGATAAAAGAGTCCTCACTGTATGAATCCATTTATATAAATTTCTAGAAAAATGCAAACACATCTATAACAATAGAAAGCGTATCAGTGGTCACCTGGAGATGTGGAGGGGTGGAATGTGGGGAAAAAAAGGGGGTTTATGAATGAGGCATTAAAACACTTGCAAGTGATGGATATGTTCCTTTTCTTGATTGTGTTGGCAGTTCTATGGGTATATGCATATTTCAGAACTTATATTGGTTCTTTAAGTATGTGCAGTTTACTGTGTGTCCGTTATATTTAAAAGAGCCATTAAAAAGAAGGCTAAGAACAGACGTTTGTCTCAAATAAATGTAGCAAAGAACAGATTGCCTTTTTTTTTTTGGTTTGTTTAAATAATAAGGAACCACTCAATAAAAATGCAAGCCAGGCTATATATGATGAATAATTTTTTCTAAGAAAATGTCTGAAAAGATGAGTTGTGGCATGACATTTTATAAAATTCATAAAATGAATTATCAGTATTTTTTTGTTGGAGAAATTTTTAAGAGTATATTGTTGTTCCTTGCATGTATTAGTTATCTACTGATGTATAACAAATTATCCCAAAACTTAGTGTCTAAAACAACAACAAATATTTATTATCTCACCCAGTTTCTTTGGGTCACAAATTTAGGAGCAACTGAGTTGGATGTTTCTGACTTGAGTCTCTTATGAGATTGTAGATAAGATGTCAGCCAGGGCTGCAGCCATCTGAAAGTTTGACTGGGGTTGGGGGGTTTGCTTACAGTGGTTCACACATGTGCTGGCAAGTTGGTGCTGGCTGTTACTAGGAGACATCAATTCCATGCCATACAGATCTCTCCCTAGAGCTACTTCAGTGTTTTATAACATGGCATTTGACTCTCTCCAAGATAGCTCAAGGAGGAACCCACAATATCTTTTATGACCTAGCCTTGTAAGTCAAACACTGCCACTTCTACAGCATCTTATTAGTCATACAGGTCAGTCCTATTCAATTTGGGAGGGGACCACCCAAGTGCTAGAGTACTAGGAGCTGAGAATCATGTGGACTACCTTGGGTGATGGTTACCATGTCAAGGTTTTTGCTTTTTTTTGTCACTACGCACATTTTCTATGGACAAACCCATCCATATCCATAGTTTCACATGCCACCTTTAAGGCCATTACTCTCAAATATATAAGTAAGTCTTGATTTCTGTTCTTCAGACCCCAGTGCGTAATACCTATTTGAAATTTATTTTATCCTACTGCTATTTGCTGAGTAGGCACTAGGAACCAGGCCTTAGACTACTCTGGGTAAAGAAGACAGGCTTCCTGCTCTCATGGAGATTGAAATTTAGTGAAGCAGGAGGAAAATAAATAAATGAAGAAAGAAAATTTGTATAGCTTGCAGTAAGTATAATAAAAAATATACTGCTGTGATAATAATAATGGGAGTGTGTGATGGGAGAGGAGAGGGTTAGCTGTTTTAGATGCAGTGGAAAACAAGAGCTCTTTGAAGAAATGACATTTAAGCTGAGACTGGAGGGATAAGATGTGAAAGATGGGGGAAGAAACTGTTTCAGTCACTGAGAACAGCAAGTGCAAAGGCCCGAGGCAAGGAAGAGCATGGCATGACCTAGAAAATGTCAGAATAACTGTGGCTGGAGCAGTATGAGTGAGAGAGAGAATGGCTTCCAGTCTTATGGTATATGTAATGTAACAAGTCTACATGTAAAATCATTATTCTCATCTCCCACTCTAAATTGCTGTTTCTCTAATGCTTCCTGCATCACTGAATAGCAGCAGTTGTTATGAGTTCTGGATTTGGAGTTGCCAGGCCTGTTTGAATCCTGGCTCTACAGCTCACTAGCAAAGATATCTTGGAAGTGTTAATTACTTTTTCTGATCTCCAATGTCCTCACCCTTAAAGTGGGAACATTGTTGAGGATTAAATTGTCTGGAAACTGCTTGTTTTGAAACATGATTTTTTTTTTTTTCTTTTTGAGATTTGTGGTCTTAAATTTATTTAAAAAAACTTTTAATTTTATTTATGTTTTTATACAGCAGGTTCTTATTAGTCGTCAATTTTATACACATCAGTGTATACATGTCAATCCCAATTGCCCAATTCATCATATCACACCCCTACCCCACCCCCCGCCGCTTTCCCCCCTTAGTGTCCATACGTTTGTTCTCTACTTCTGTGTCTCAATTTCTGCCCTGCAAAACAGTTCATCTGTACCATTCTTCTAGGTTCCACGTATATGCGTTAATATACGATATTTGTTTTTCTCTTTCTGACTTACTTCACTCTGTATGACAGCCTCTAGATTCATCCATGTCTCAACAAATGACCCAATTTCTTTCCTTTTTATGGCTGAGTGATATTGCATTGTATATATGTACCACATCTTCTTTATCCATTTGTCTGTAGATGGGCATTTAGGTTGCTTCCATGACCTGGCTACTGTAAATAGTGCTGCAATGAACATTGGGGTGCATGTGTCTTTTTGACTTATGGTTTTCTCTAGGTATATGCCCAGTAGTGGGATTGCTGGATCATATGGTAATTCTATTTTAGTTTTTTAAGGAACCTCTATGCTGTTCTCCATAGTGGCTGTATCAATTTACATTCCCACCAACAGTGCAAGAGGGTTCCCTTTTCTCCACACTGTCTCCAGCATTTATTGCTTTTAGATTTTTTGATGATGGCCATTCTGACTGGTGTGAGGTGCTACCTCATTGTAGTTTTCATTTGCATTTCTCTAATAACTAGTGATGTTGAGCAACTTTTCATGTGCTCCTTGGCTGTCTGTATGTCTTCCTTGGAGAAATGTCTATTTAGGTCTTCTGCCCATTTTTTGATTGGGTTGTTTGTTTTTTGAATATTGGGCTGCATGAGCTGTTTATATATTTTGGAGATTAATACTTTGTTGATTTGTTTGCAAATATTTTCTCCCATTCTGAGGGTTGTTTCATCTTGTTTATAGTTTCCTTTTCTGTGCAAAAGCTTTGAAGTTTCATTAGGTCCCACTTTATTTTTGTTTTTATTTCCTTTACTCTAGGAGATGGAGCAAAAAGATCTTGCTGTGATTTATGTCAGAGTGTTCTTCCTATATTTTCCTCTAAGAGTTTTATAGTGTCTGGTCTTACATTTAGGTTTCTAATCCATTTTGAGTTTTTTGGGAGGTATGGTGTTAGGGAGTGTTCTAATTTCATTCTTTTAGATGTAGCTGTTCAGTTTTCCCAGCACCACTTATTGAAGAGACTGTTTTTTCTACATTGTATATCCTTGCCTCCTTTGTCGTAGATTAGTTGATCATAGGTGTGTGTGCCTCCTTTGTCATAGATTAGTTGATCATAGGTGTGTGGGTTTATCTCTGGGCTTTCTATCCTGTTCCATTGATCCATGTTTCTGTTTTTGTGCCAGTACCATATTGTCATGATTACTGTAGCTTTATAGTATAGTCTGAAGTCAGGGAGTCAGATTCCTCCAGCTCTGTTTTTTTCCCTCAAGACAGCTTTGGCTATTTGGGGTCTTTTGTGTCTCCATACAAATTTTAAGATTTTTTGTTCTAGTCCCGTAAAAAATGCCATTGATAATTTGATAGGGATTGCATTGAATCTGTAGATTGCTTTGGGTAGAATAGTCATTTTCACAATATTGATTCTTCCAATCCAAGAACATGGTATATCTCTCCATCTGTTGGTATCATCTTTAATTTCTTTCATCAGTGTCTTATAGTTTTCTGCATACAGGTCTTTTTTCTCCTTAGGTAGGTTTATTCCTAGGTATTTTATTCTTTTTGTTGCAATGGTAAATGGGAGTGTTTCCTTAATTTCTCTTTCAGAGTTTTCATCATTAGTGTATAGGAATGCAAGAGATTTCTGTGCATTAGTTT
Organism: Globicephala melas; assembly: GCF_963455315.2. Classification (NCBI taxonomy): domain Eukaryota; kingdom Metazoa; phylum Chordata; class Mammalia; order Artiodactyla; family Delphinidae; genus Globicephala; species Globicephala melas. The sequence continues at coordinate 118,279,357 of NC_083315.2, forward strand.
TGTACCCTGAAACTTTACCAAATTCATTGATTAGCTCTAGTAGTTTTCTGGTGGCATCTTTAGGGTTCTCTATGTATAGTATCATGTCATCTGCAAACAGTGACAGTTTTACTTCTTCTTTTCCAATTTGTATTCCTTTTATTTCTTTTTCTTCTCTGATTGCTGTGGCTAGGACTTCCAAAACTACGTTGAATAATAGTGGTGAGAGTGGACATCCTTGTCTTGTTCCTGATCTTAGAGGAAATGTTTTCAGTTTTTCACCATTGAGGACGATGTTGGCTGTGGGTTTGTCATATATGGCCTTTATTATGTTGAGGTAGGTTCCCTCTGTGTTCACTTTCTGGGGAGTTTTTATCATAAATGGGTGTTGAATTTTATCAAAAGCTTTTCCTGCATCTGTTGAGATGATCCTATGGTTTTTATTCTTCAATTTTTTAATATGGTGTATCACATTGATTGATTTGCATATATTGAAGAATCCTTGCATCCCTGGGATAAATCCCACTTGATCATGGTGTGTGATCCTTTCACTGTGTTGTTGGATTCTGTTTGCTACTATTTTGTTGAGGATTTTTGCCTCTATATTCATCAGTGATATTGGTCTGTAATTTTCTTTTCTTGTAGTATCTTTGTCTGGTTTTGGTATCAGAGTGATGGTGGCCTCATAGAATGAGTTTGGGAGTGTTCCTTCCTCTGCAATTTTTTGCAAGAGTTTTAGAAGGATGGGTGTTAGCTCTTCTCTAAATGTTTGATAGAATTCATCTGTGAAGCCATCTGGTTCTGGACTTTTGTTTGTTGGAAGTTTTTTTTTTTTTTTTTTTTTTTGGCTCACGGGCCTCTCACCGTTGTGGCCTCTCTCGTTGCAGAGCACAGGCTCCGGACGCGCAGGCCCAGTGGCCATGGCTCACAGGCTCAACCGCTCCGCGGCACGTGGGATCCTCCTGGACCGGGGCACGAACCCACATCCCCTGCATTGGCAGGCGGACTCTCAAACACTGCGCCACCAGGGAAGCCCTCCTGGAAGATTTTTAATCACAGTTTCAATTTTATAACTGTGATTGGTCTGTTCATATTTTCTATTTCTTCCTGGTTCAGTCTTGGAAGGTTATACCTTTCTAAGAATTTGTCCATTTCTTCCATGTTTTCCATATTATTGGCGTAGAGTTGCTTGTAGTAATCTCGTAGGATGCTTTGTATTTCTGCGGTGTCTGTTGTAACTTCTCCTTTTTCATGTATAATTTTATTGATTTGGTTCCTCTACCTCTTTTTCTTGATGAGTCTGGCTAATGTTTTATCAATTTTGTTTATCTTCTCAAAGAAACAGCTTTTAGTTTCATTGATCTTTGCTACTGTTTTCTATTTCATTTATTTCTGCTCTGATCTTTATGATTTCTTTCCTTCTGCTAACTTTGGGTTTTGTTTGTTCTTCTTTCTCTAGTCCCTTTAGGTGTAACGTTAGATTGTTTGAGAGTTTTCTTGTTTCTTGAGGTAGGTTTCTGTAGCTATAAACTTCCCTCTTAGAACTGCTTTTGCTGCATCCCATAAGTTTTGGATCATCGTATTTTCATTGTTATTTGTCTCTATGTATTTTTTTATTTCCTCTTTGATTTCTTCAGTGATCTTTTGGTTATTTAGTAGTATATTGTTTAGCCTCCATGTGTTTGTTTTCTTACATTTTTTTCCCTGGAATTCATTTCTAATCTCATAACTTAGTGGTCAGTAAAGAAGCTTGATATGATTTCAGTTTTCTTAAATTTACTGAGGCTTGATTTGTGTTCCAAGATGTGATCTATCCTGTAGAATGTTCTGTGCTCACTTGAGAAGAAAGTGTAATCTGCTGTTTTTGGATGGAATGTCCTATAAATATCAATTAAATCTATCTGATCTGTTGTGTCATTTAAAGCTTCTGTTTCCTTATTTGTTTTCTGTTTGGATGATCTGTCCGTTGGTGTAAGTGAGGTGTTAAAGTCCCTCACTGTTATTGTGTTACTGTTGACTTCCTCTTTTATAGCTGTTAGCAGTTGCCTTGTGTATTAAGGTGCTCCTATGTTGGATGCATATATATTTATAATTTTTATATCTTCTTCTTGGATTGATCCCTTAGTCGTTATGTAGTGTCCTTCCTTGTCTCCTGTAACATTCTTTATTTTAAAGTCTATTTTATCTGATCTGAGTATTGCTACTCCACCTTTCTTTTGATTTCCATTTGCATGGAATATCATTTTCCATGCCCTCAGTTACAGTTTGTATGTGTCTCTATGTCTGAAGTGTATATATATGGGTCTTGTTTTTGTATCCATTCAGCAAGTCTGTGTCTTTTGGTTGGGGCATTTAATCCATTCCCGTTTAAGGTAATTATCGATATGTATGTTTTATGACCATTTTCTTAATTGTTTTGGGTTTGTTTTTGTAGGTCCTTTTCTTCTCTTGTGTTTCCCAGTTAGAGAAGTTCCTTTAGCATTCATTGTAGAGCTGGTTTGGTGGTGCTGAATTCTCTTAGCTTTTGCTTCTCTGTAAAGCTTTTGATTTCTCCATCGCATCTGAATGAGATCGTTGCCGGGTAGAGTAATCTTGGTTGTAGGTTCTTCCCTTTCATCACTTTAAGTATATCATGCCACTCCCTTCTGGCTTGTAGAGTTCTGCTGAGAAATCAGCTGTTAACCTTATGGGAGTTGCCTTGTACTTTTTTTGTCATTTTTCCCTTGCTGCTTTTAATAATTTTTTTTTGTCTTTAATATTTGCCAATTTGATTACTATGTGTCTTGGCATGTTTCTCCTTGGATTTATCCTGCCTGGGACTCTCTGAGCTTCCTGGACTTGGGTGGTTATTTCCTTTCCCATGTTAGGGAAGTTTTCGACTATAATCTCTTCACATATTTTCTCTGGTCCTTTCTCTCTCTCTTCTCCTTCTGGGACCCCTATAATGCGAATGTGTTTGCGTTTAATGTTGTCCCAGAGGTCTCTTAGGCTGTGTTCATTTCTTTTCATTCTTTTTTCTTTATTCTCTTCCACAGCAGTGAATTCCACCTTTCTGTCTTCCAAGTCACCTATCCATTCTTCTGCCTCAGTTATTCTGCTATTGATTCCTTCTAGTGTAGTTTTCATTTCAGTTATTGTATTGTTCATCTCTGTTTGTTTGTTCTTTAATTCTTCTAGGTCTTTGTTAAACATTTCTTGCATCTTCTCGATCTTTGCCTCCATTCTTTTCCGAGGTCCTGGATCATCTTCACTATCAGTATTCTGAATTCTTTTTCTGGAAGGTTGCCTATCTCCACTTCATTTAGTTGTTTTTCTGGGGTTTTATCTTGTTCCTTCATCTGGTACATAGTCCTCTGCCTTTTTGTCTTGTCTATCTTTCTCTGAATGTGGTTTTTGTTCCACAGGCTGCAGGATTGTCATTCTTCTTGCTTCTGCTGTCTGCCCTTTGGTGGATGAGGCTATCTAAGAGGCTTATGCAAGTTTCCTGATGATGATTATTTTCTTTAAATAGTGAAAATGGGCCCTCTGAGGTATCCCCAACTCATGTTTGTTAACCTTACTTCTAAATGAACTCTCCAAATCCTCTTTCTGTGGCCAGCAATGGAATACAGATCTGGTGCAGTGTAGGGCTCTCAAACTACAGGGCAAAATAATTTACAGGTTGGGTCACATACTAAAACAGGGTTTAAAACATGAGGAAAGTTTTTGAGACTCTCCTTTCTCCCCATATTGGCTAAGGACCCTGTTGTCTTTGAATTAGCTAGGTTTATTATGACTAGCCTTTACGTATAAGTCCAAAGTCCTTTTTATATGTCCAAACTTCCCCTAATCAGCAGGTACTAAGTCCAGACACCTAAGTCTACTATTTCTTTTTCATTATGTATTATTTAGGATGCTAGCTCTCAAAGATTTCTGTAAATAACTGATTTAATGGGGGCACTACATGTTATCCCCATCTCTTGGAGACTTAGAATTGTGATAAATAGCTAAGGCTCTATGAGAATCTGTTTAATGGTGTTTAACTCAGTATTTCCAAACATATTTGACATTAGAAATTTCTCCTACCCTGAAACACATACTAAAACCTCCCCCCACTTTGGGAAACTCCAGGCTAATTTCTCATTCTCCTGATTTGCATATCCCTGTGTCTTTATTCCAAGTGTCCTCAGCTCTGGTAAAATAGCATCAATTTCCCCATCCTAGTTTTTTCTTAATTCTACCTGATTGTCTTATTCCCACACGTTCTGCTTCCTGCCCTTTCTTGTCACTGCCAGTGATGTCTTTGTTCATGTCCTTTCTGGCCTCCAGATTTAATGGTAACATTTAATTTTTTTTCATTTTTAGGAAATGTGGTTCATTCTCTAACCCCTTATTTTCTGGGTTATTAGATATATACTTCTGTCATACTTCTTTTTTAATTGAGATATAATTGAAATATAATATTCTATTAGTTTCAGGTGTACAACGTAATGATTTGCTAATTGTATATATTGTGAAATGATCACCATAATAAGTCTAGTTAATATCTGTCACCACACATAGTTACAATTTTATTTTCTTATGATGAGAACTTTTAAGATCTATTGTGTTAGCAACTTTCAAAAATATAGTAGAGTATTAACTGTAGTCACCATGCTGTCCATTACATTCCCATGACGCACTTATTTTATAGCTGGAAGTCTGTACCTTTTGACCCCCTTCACCTATTTTACCCACGCCCTACCTCCTGCCTCTGAACCATCAGTCTGTACTCTGTATCTATGATTTATTTATTTACCACATATAAGTGAGGTCATATGGTATTTGTCTTTGTCTGACATAGCCTCAAGTTCCATCCATGTTATCACAAATAGCAAAATTTCCTTCTTTTTTTTTATAGCTGGAAAATATTTCATTACATATATATATATGTATAAAACACATTTTCTTATATGCATTTACCTATTGGTGGACACTTAGGTTGCTTTCATGTCTTGGCTGTTGCAAACTGGGTTATTATATTAATGTCTCCCAAACTACCTTTCTTTATGGCCTTAGAAGTTACGTTTTCTATAGAAAATTAGAGGAATTTAGCATTAAATTTTGTTTTAGTTGTTGGTACAAACTCCTTCCACATCCCCTATTCAGGCATCCTTTCTTCATTGCCCTTAACTGAACATTTAAGTACCAAAGAGTACTTGAAGGGCAGCCCTTTTCATTTGGACCACTCCAATTTTTAGGAAATTCTTTCTTATACTGAAACCAAGTGTGCCTCACTATCATTGGTGGCTTAGTTTAACTCCTTTTGCATTGTTTTGTCATGTCCTTCCTATACTGTCTCTTTTTCAGGACAGCTCTGCATATGATATCATTTCATGACGGTTCACTATTCTATTTACCCATTTTAAACTAGTGTATACAATGAGGTTGCTCTCTTCTTAGGGATGGAGCCCAGTAAATCTCATACGCACAACTTAAATCGTCCTTCTACCAAAATAGTATTAAGTTTGGTTTGGATTGCAGCTGGTGACACCATCATGTATGTGGCCAGCTGGAATAGCTTAGTCTTCCCTCAGGATAGCAAGTCGAAGGTCTAGGAGGGAAGAATTCAGAGGCTGGATAAAGAAATATAAGTCAACCGCTCATTGCAACTCTAGGGAAAATTTTGAAGTAGGTGAAGCTTGTTTTGATATTCTTAGCTTGCTTTTTCTGGTTCCTTTTTCTATTGCATGGATTCCCTTCTTGTTCTTCTGTACTTCATGTACCCCAAACTTGCTTGCTCTTTCCCTCAATTAAAACCTGCTTTCAGGAAAAATTTAATTTCAATTACTTATATATATGTTGGGAATATATTGTGCTGTCATTCTCAAGTTTATATGTACTTTAAGCCTTACTGCTGAATATGGGTTGAAGAGTCTAGTGTGAAAGACATTTTAAGTTTTAACAACTAGGTGGGACAGATTTTGGAGGGCTGGGCAAGAGATGTATATTGCTTTGTCTAAACTCCTACAAATATTTCGGCTGCCTGTTTTCTTGTATTTAAGCCCATTCTTGCAAATTCCCCTAAACATTCTGTTCCCTTAAATAAATTCTGTAATGTTTCCTGCCTAAGGAATTTCCCATGCAATATTTCTCAAACTTTAAATCAATGTGCTCCTGATAATGAAAGGAGAGTGAATGCATAAAGCCCTGGGATCTCAGAGTGTGGCTTGAAGAGCAGTTCTTAGACTGAAACTGATTCCCTTGGGAAATTGTTTCCTTCTCTTATAGACTAAAAATCAATTTAATTCAAAAGATCAGTGAAAATGGAAAATCACTGTGAAAGTCTTATCCATACAGGGCAGTAATGATGGCATAGCACTAATCTGGAGAATAGCTAATCCCTTTTGTTGAATGGCACATACATAAATTTATTCTAAACAGACCTTTTCATGTATTACATGTCCATCTTTTATTGTTTCAGGGTCACTTTAATAATGAGGCATTTATAAATGAAGCTGTCCTATACAATATAGACTCTCACAGAGAGAGACAGTAACTCCACATTCATCACTGAAATCAGTCCAAGAGAATATTCTTCTTAACCAGGCACTCTGTTAGTACACAACTTAATATTTCATTGTGATATATAGTCAAGGATTCTGAACAAAGATGAATATAATTTATACAAAGTCACCTTCATGCAAATGGAAATTTTGGATGAAAGTGAGACCTCCTATTTCTTAATCATAGTAACTTCATTTTTCCTGTAGTCCTACAAGTTCTGACACAAGATGCTGGTGGAGAAAGTTAATATTGTGTGTTATTAAACAAATTCTTGTGAGGTATCCTTCCCCTTTGGAGTTGTTTTTCAAGATTTTTATAATTGTGACCACTGCAAAGCTACTCCTAAAGTTATTTCAATCTATATTATATGTGAAGGTAGGTTAAGACTATAGTAGTTTACTACAGCTATCCAATTTATGACAATTATTATTTTAAAGACTTTAACTTTGTTATTAAACTATAACTTAATGTAATTAAGAAGTCATTGCTGGAGATGTTAATGATTTCAACCTTTTACTAATATATTGAGAATCTGCACTGGACAGCATAGAGTAAGTTCTAAAGCCTTAGAAAACATTTAAAACTAAAAAATAGAAAACTGGAAAAAATAATACAGTTTAAAATCCATATGATTAAACTGTGTGATTTGAGTGTCCAAAATTGCTTATATTTGCAGACAAAACCTGTGTTATTATTTCTACTCCTTGTATGATGATAATTATTAGTCAGCCATTTAATGAATCAGTAATTCACTAGTGAATGCCTATAATCTGCGAACTTGGGGATCCAGGCTTAGAGAGGTAGTAGGGGGTGGAATCAATATTTAGGAAGCACTGATTATATTTGATGTTGTATGTACTCTGGTGATTGGTTTATCATTCTCAATTATTTGTTTCTTCTTGACAGGTAGTATATTCTTCCCTATTGACTTTGGGCTTGGCCACATGAGGTGCTTTGGTCATTGGAATATGGGCAGAAATAAAAGCATTTGGTGATATGAAATTTTAAGAGAGTTTGTGGGTATCCAGTCAACCTCTTCCTTCCATCCTGGAACTATTATTCTGGAACCCAGGATTCGGCTTGGATTCCAGAATAATAACACACACAGAGCACCAGCTGAGTGAGGAAAGCAGAAAGAAATAAATATTTGTTCTTGGAAGCCATTTAGATGTTGAGGTTGTCTGTTGGAATATAACCTTAAGAAAGTTTTATCTCTATATACTTAAGCTTCATGGCCATCGTATAAGCTAGATATAATGTTTTTCTTTCACGGATGAGGAAATTAGAGTGTCAAAGGGGTTCAGTCTTTTTTTTTCCATGGTCACATTGCTGGAAAGTGGCAAATCTAACCCAAAGGTCAAAGTATTTATACTGCACCCTGCTTCCTAGTGTAGAAATATGGAACAAGGGCAAGAGCCCTGCCTGAAGGTGAGAAACCAAGTTCTAGTCTTAGGGAAATCACTGAGTGTTTTACTCTAGGACGGGCATATAGACTGAAGTCTCTGTTGGGTCATAATTCCCTTTCAGGGCTGCTGTTGTCTCTAATTAGCAGACTGTGCATACAATTGACATTTAATGAGGATTACTCTGAGTAAGATTGTCAACAGTAAATATTAGCTGTGGTCCTCTAATTTCTTTCAGAGATAGTGTTATTACTTTCTAATATAATGGGAATGAAAAGAAAGCACTGACTCTCAATTCTCCAATGATTTATATAATTTGTGAGTCATAGACTATGAGTAATCAGATGTTCAGAAACATTTAAAGAAGCTCCAGGGATAATGCCAACTTCCATATGGTGGTACTTAACGCACTTCCCCCGCAGAGCAAGCTGAGCAGTCAATGTCTTATCTGGGTAATTTAGGCCAAAATTGTGGTTTTTAAAATATTCCTGAATTTCTTGGATAATTACACCAACTCCCATTTTCAATGGAAACTTATAGAATTACCCTATAGTCATAGATTAATTATGACTAACTTAAACTTTGGGAAGAATGATTCCATCCATACAAATGAGTACTCTATGATATAAATGAAATTTTCTTTGGGTCGTGATTCACCTTTTTTATTTTCTCTTTTCCATAGTATTTTTAAAAAAATGAATCATCATACTCTCACAGCAAGGAAGGTATTATAAAATCACCAGTGCCATTAAGTCTTATTCTTGATACCCTACAGTCAGGCTATTTTGTGAGCCTCAGTTTCACTTACCATTTCCCACAAAGACAAGTAACAGGTTTTCTCATATAATATCTCTCTTCTACATAAGAATAGAAAGACCTCTTTAAGCTATCAAGAAAATCTTGGTACTTTAGAACTGCCTCTGAAACAAGTTTCTTTGGCTTCTCTTACTTTTTGTTCTGTCAGATTAGAAATTTTTAGTTCTTTTTCTTTTCCGTTATAGTTTATTACAGGATATTGAATATAGTTCCCAGTGCAATACAGTAGGACCTTATTGTTTATCCATTCTATATATAATAGTTTGTGTCTGCTAACCACAAGCTCCCAATTTCACTCTCCCCCACCTCACTCTCCCTTGGCAACCACAAGTCTGTTCTGTATGTCTGTGAGTCTGTTTCTGTTTCATAGATAAGTTCACTTGTGTCCTATTTTAGATTCCACATATAAGTGATATCATATGGTATTTGTCTTTCTCTTTCTGACTTACTTCACTTAGTACGATAATCTCTAGGTCCAACCATGTTGCTGCAAACACCATTGTTTCATTCTTCTTGTGGCTGAATAGTATTCTATTGTATAACTATACCACGTCTTCTTTATCCATTCATCTGTCATTGGACATTTAGGTTGTTTCCATGTCTTGGCTATAGTGCCACTATGAAAATAGGGGTGCATGTATCTTTTTGAATTATAGTTAAGTTATGTTGAGATATATGCCCAGGAGTGGGATTGCTGGATCATATAGCAACTCTAGTTTTAGTTAGTTTTTTTTCTTTTTCTTTTTTGGCTTCACCATGTAGCCTGCAGGATCTTAGTTCCCCAACCAGGGATTGAACTCATGCCCCCTGCATTGGGAGCACAGTGTCTTAACCACTGGACCCCCAGGGAAGTCCCTATTTTTGGTTTTTTGAGGACCCTCAATTCTGTTTTCCATAGTGCCTGTACCAACTTACATTCCCACCAACAGTGTAGGAGGGTTCCATTTCTCCACACCCCCTCTAGCATTTGTTATTTGTAGACTTTTTAATGATGGCCATTTTGACTGGTGTGAGGTGTTACCTCATTGTAGTTTCGATTTGCATTTATCTAATAATTAGCGATGTTGAGCATCTTTTCATGTGCCCATTGGCCATCTGTATGTCTTCTTTGGAGAAATGTCTATTTAGGTCTTCTGCCCATTTTTTGGTAGGGTTGTTTGGTTTTTTTGTTATTGAGTTGTACGTGCTGAGTAACTTTTATTTCTTAGCTGAAAACTTTTCAAGTTTCTCATGGACAATGCAAACTTGGTTTCTTAAGCACTAGCAAAAGAGATACCATGCAAAGTTTTCTGGAAAATATATAACCTGTGCGACAGAAAACCTAAAAATTCAACTTTTCTATTTATCTGCACACCTAAAGATTCAACTTTACTGTTTACCTGTCACCCAACTAGAAATTCTGTTTTCTTTCTTGTGTGTTTAAAGTACAGTAAGTCCCTGGCATAGGAACGAGTTCCGTTCCGAGAGTGCGTTCTTAGGTGCAATTTGTTCATAAGTCCACTTTGTTTGTAAGTCCAACAAAGTTAGCCTATGTACCCAACTAACACAATTGGCTATATAGTACTGTGTTATAATAGGTTTATAATACTTTTCACGCAAATAATACATAAAAAACAAACAAACACACACAAAAAAACATTTTTAATCTTACAGTACAGTACCTTGAAAAGTACAGTAGTACAGTACAGCAGCTAGCATACAGGGGCTGGCATCAAGTGACTAGGCAAGAAGAGTTACTGACTGGAGGAGGGAGAGGAGGTGGGAGATGGTAGAGCTGAAGGATCATCAACAATAGGAGATGGAGGGCAAGCTGCAGTCTCACTCACGCCTGATGTTGAAGCACAGATTCTGGTTCCTTGATGGATTCAATTCTATCTACCCTCTTGAAAAAATGATCCAGCCATGTCTGCATAGTAGCTCCTTTTTTTCTTGTCATAGATGACACAGTAGCACTGGATTTCATTCTGAATGGCTGCTGCAACCTGCGTGTACTATTCTATGTTCGGGTCCTGTGCCTCAAAAACTAACAGTGCCTCCTCAAATAAAGAAAACCCTCTTGCCATTTCCTGTGTTGTGAATCTCTTTGGTTCTTTAGTGACTTCTTCCTCTGGTTGCTCCACTCTCAATTATTTTCACTTTTGTTTCCACTGTTATCACTTGGCACTTCTTAGCATTACCAGCTACGTCACCACTGCTTTTATGCTTGCTTCTGGGCATCCTGGGCTTGAAATAAAGATACTGTACTACTGTACTCTGTACAGTAGTGTGAAGTACAGAAAAGCACAACCACTTGTAGAGGATGCATGCACGTGACAGTATGCCAGACATGTGAACTAACTTACATGATTGGACATGCAAACTCACGTTCGCATCTTTGAAAGTTCACAACTTGAAGGTTCGTATGTAGGGGACTTACTGCATGGGGTCTCTGAGAATTTATTTTTGTTGTGTGACTAAGGAAGTGATAGCTCATTAAACTCCCACTAGTTATTAATATCCACTGGAAATTAAGTTATCAGATGATTTTTCAATCATGCTGGTACTCCACTGGGGGAGTCTCCATTCTGGAAACAAGGAGAAGAGCAATCTCCTATCTTGCATTCACTCAAGCCAGGAACTCTGTCGGTGTGTTAAATATATTATCATTTCTAAACTTCACAGCAGTTTTAGGTGTCAAGGCTTGGCAAATATGTAATTTCCCCACGTACACAGGGTGCCACGATTCGTACCTGTGTTGCCTGACTTAAAAACCCATGCTCATTCTACTGCACCTTGCTTCTAAGTGGTGTTCTAAAGGAAGGTTTGGAAGTTAGAACAAGTCATGAGTATAAGAATATTTTTAACAGCAACTTTAACCTATATAATATATTTGTTCATATGGTGAGAGTTCTTACATGTGATTACAACTTTCATTTTTGAGGAGATACTCTTATAAAACTCTTATCATCATTGAAATGATGATATCTTGAGACAAAATAACTCAACATGATAAATAGTTTTTACTGTTCCACAAATTCCCCCTTTTGAGTCTCCCCCTTCTTTGCAGTGGTGATCTCCACTCCTGCTTTCCAAGAAAGTTTACCATCACTGTTGAGCATCTACCACAAAGAAAGCACTATCAACCTTGACCTCTTCGCTTGACCTCTACATGGCTCACCTCCCTCTAGATAGGTCTTCATGGTCCTGGTCTTTCCATTTCCCAAATTTCCATCAAAATTTGCTAGTCAGATATTCTGTTTCCTTAGGGATCTGAAGAAATCCATACTGATACTCTGTTCTTGTTAATACTGAAATGTTTATTCTGTATAGATAACATAGCTGTACTTGGCCAGGGACCTTTTGGATAAAATGTCTTTAATGGAAATAACCTATGACCTATTGGAGTCATAGTGTTTTAAAGCTAAAAGAAAAGTTATAAAATTTTCTATAAAATTCCATTATTTTTCAAATGGCAAAATGAGGCCAGGAGAAATTCCTAGAATTTAGTTCTTAAGTCACACTTTCAAGATACAGAAATGGCAATTATGGCTTCAGAAATAGAGAAAAAGAGGTACAGAAAGAACTGACTTGATTGAAGCTACACAGAGGATCAAAACCCCATCTGGAATGGGTTTCATTTCACCTACCTTCAGTCTGATTTTGAAAGTAGTATTTGTGATGTCCACAAAATCCTTCTACCTGAAGATAATAAATTTTCAGCTGCAGATCTTTTTAATTTTGCTTAGAAAACTTGCCCTTGTCTTTTTAACCTGTTAAGTTGAAATATCATGCAGGTTTGTGCCCCAGAAGTAGCAGTGATGGGGCTGGAGGGTGAGTAGAGTTAGGGAGAACGTACCCTTAGGTTTTTGTAGCTTTTATTTTAGAAGTCACTTCTCTTCTTAAGGCAGTATACTGGCAGTAATGTGATGATCGATATGATGAGAAAACTAAGGGCCAACCAACTACTGTCAGTGTCATATTAGTCACTTCTGTAAATAAAAAACTTTCCAATTAGGATCTTGATAGGCCATCTAGATTTGATAGTTTTCTTTAGCAGAAACAAATACTGAAAACTGTAAACCAATCATTTTTAAATTGACTGTAGTACTAAAATATGCTACTAAGAACATTTACTTTCTATTTGCTAACAGGAAGAAATTATTAAATGTGTTAGCTGTCTTTGCTTTTTCTGTACTTAACAAGAATGTAGAAATTTAAAGCCTTGATGATCAATTAATTCATAACTGACAGGTAAAGGAATTTGAGTAGTGATATGGTAGAGTTTAGATTAGGAATTCACCATTTATTCTTCAAACAAAAGTACAGATTCTTATTATTATGAAACAAATTAGTGAGGTCAAATGACTTCAGAGGGTTAACTTTCTTTTCTTTTAATCCTGTCCCTAATGATATCTTTCACCACTAGCTGAATGAGATTAGGATGAGATTTTATGAGATTTTATAGGATGAGATTTTATGTTTTGGCCTCATGGGTATTCAATACCTACTTTCTTACTTAATTCCACACTAGAGATATGATTATATTTTATGATGTGTGATACCTGTAGCTCTGTGACATGACGTTTTAATGTTTTTATTATTAATTTTTTAACATCTTTATTGGAGTATAATTGCTATACAATAGTGTGTTAGTTTCTGCTGTATAACAAAGTGAATCAGCTATACATATATCCCTATTCCCTTCCTCTTGCGTCTCCCTCCCACCCCCCTCCACCCCACCCCTCTAGGTGGTCACAAAGCAACGAGCTGATCTCCCTGTGCTATGCGGCTGCTTCCCACTAGCTATCTATTTTACATTTGGTAGCGTATATATGTCCATGCCACTCTCTCACGTCGTCCCAGCTTACCCTTCCCCCTCCCTGTGTCCTCAAGTCCATTCTCTATGTCTGCGTCTTTATTCCTGTCCTGCCCTTAGGTTCTTCAGAACCTTTTTTTTTTTAATTCCATATATATGTGTTAGCGTACGGTATTTGTTTTTCTCTTCCTGACTTACTTCACTCTGTATGACAGTTTCTAGGACCATCTGCCTCACTACAAATAACCCAGTTTCGTTTCTTTTTATGACTGAGTAATATTCCATTGTATATATGTGCCACATCTTCTTTATCCATTCATCTATCGATGGACATTTAGGTTGCTTCCATGTGCTGGCTATTGTAAATAGAGCTGCAATGAACATTGTGGTACATGACTCTTTTTGAATTATGGTTTTCTCAGGGTATATGCCCAGTAGTGGGATTGCTGGGTCGTATGGGAGTTCTATTTTTAGTTTTTTTGTTTTTTTTTTTTGCGGTACGCGGGCCTCTCACTGTTGTGGCCTCTCCCATTGCGGAGCACAGGCTCCGGACGCACAGGCTCAGCGGCCATGGCTCACGGGCCCAGGCGCTCTGCGGCATGTGGGATCTTCCCAGACCAGGGCACGAACCCGTGTCCCCTGCATTGGCAGGCGGACTCTCAACCACTGCACCACCAGGGAAGCCCTATTTTTAGTTTTTAAAGGAACCTTCATACTGTTCTCCATAGTGGCTGTATCGATTTAAATTCCTACCAACAGTGCAAGAGGGTTCCCGTTTCTCCACACCGTCTCCAGCATTTATTGTTTGTAGGTTTTTTGATGATGGCCATTCTGACCAGTGTGAGGTGGTACCTCATTGTAGTTTTTTTTTTTTTCATTTAGTTTTTTAAAGAATTATTGAGGTATAATTTATATAAAACTCACCCATTTTAAGCATACATTTCTTTTTTTTCACAACTCACACACACACACTGTATTTTATTTTTATAAGAGATAAATAAACTGACACCAAGCATTGTAAATGTATGACCACAACAAAAGCAACAATGATTGCAATTACCAAACAAGAAACACACTCATACTATGTCATAATTTTGACATTCAGTCCAGTAATCCTCCACTGTAACAGCTCCTTTACTTTGCAGTGAAAATTGATTTGTATATTTTTTGCCTCTGAGTCCTTATGGGATTTTTGTTTGTTTGTTTGTTTGTTTTTATTCAAACAGAAAGTCACAAAAATTATAATCATCCTCATCAGTTCACTCAGTCCCATGTAATTAATTTTTTTATCTTGACTTTCGTTAGCAGTTTTATGAATTCATTAGTTTTCCATAAGAGTTCTGAAAATGCTTATTCATTCAGTTCAGAAGTATAGTCAGTTACCAGAAACCTGTATTTGTCAGAGGCTTTTCCATGAATTCCTTGAATATGAAACCATTTTATAGGAACATTTTTGCGAAAGCATCAGAGTACACCCAGAACTGTCTGGAAATGACAAAAGACTTAAAAATGACCATGGTTAAAGATTTGATGAAAGTTCATAATAATGCAATTGACAAGGAAATTTAATTATTTCTGAGATATACATTTTAAAGTAATACCTAGAATTATGACTTATAACATTGTACCAGAACATATAAGATTTTTAGAAATTTCATGTAATGTCTGAAACATTTATATTAACATATTTTCATACAAATAACCCAAGAAAGTTTAGTATTAGTTGTTTTTTTTTGTTTGTTTTTTTATACTGCAGATTCTTATTAGTCATCAATTTTATACACGTCAGTGTATACATGTCAATCCCAATTGCCCAATTCAGCACACCACCATCCCCACCCCTCGTGGTTTTTCCCCCTTGGTGTCCATATGTTTGTTCTCTACATCTGTGTCTCAAATTCTGCCCTGCAAACTGGTTTATCTGTGCCATTTTTCTAGGCTCCACATACATGTGTTAATATACGATATTTGTTTTTCTATTTCTGACTTACTTCACTCTGTATGACAGTCTCTAGATCCATCCACATCTCAACAAATGACCCAATTTCTTTCCTTTTTATGGCTGAGTAATATTGCATTGTATATATGTACCAAATCTTCTTTATCCATTCGACTGTCGATGGGCATTTAGGTTGCTTCCATGACCTGGCTATTGTAAATAGTCCTGCAATGAACATTGGGGTGCATGTGTCTTTTTGAATTATGGTTTTCTCTGGGTATATGCCCAGTAGTGGGATTGCTGGATCATATGGTAGTTCTATTTTTCGTTTTTTAAGGAACCTCCATACTGTTCTCCATAGTGGCTGTATCAATTTACATTCCCACCAACAGTGCAAGAGGGTTCCCTTTTCTCCACACTGTCTCCAGCATTTGTTGTTTGTAGATTTTCTGATGCCACCTATTCTAACTGGTGTGAGGTGATACTTCATTGTAGTTTTGATTTGCATATCTCTAATAATTAGTGATGTTGAGCAGCTTTTCATGTGCTTCTTGGCATTCTGTGTGTCTTCTTTGGAGAAATGTCTATTTAGGTCTTCTAACCATTTTTGGATTGGGTTGTTTGATTTTTTAATATTGAGCTGCATGAGCTATTTATATATTTTGGAGATTAATCCTTTGTCTGTTGATTCGTTTGCAAATAATTTCTCCCATTCTGAGGGTTGTCTTTTCGTCTTGTTTATGGTTTCCTTTGCTGTGCAAAAGCTTTGAAGTTTCATTAGGTCCCATTTCTTTATTTTTGCTTTTATTTTCCATACTCTAGGAGGTGGATCAAAAAAGATCTTGCTGTGATTATGTCAAAGATTGTTCTTCCTATGTGTTCTATGCTCTAAGAGTTTTATAGTGTCTGGTGTTACATTTAGGTCTCTAATCCATTTTGAGTTTATTTTTGTGTATGGTGTTAGGGAGTGTTCTAATTTCATTCTTTCAGATGTAGCTGTTCAGTTTTCCCAGCACCACTTATTGAAGAGACTGTCTTTTCTCCATTGTATATCTTTGCCTCCTTTGTCATAGATTAGTTGACCATAGGTGCATGGGTTTATCTCTGGGATTTCTATCTTGTTCCATTGATCTATGTTTCTGTTTTTGTGCCAGTACCATATTGTCTTGATTACTGTAGCTTTGTAGTATAGTCTGAAGTCCAGGAGCCTGATTCCTCCAGCTTCATTTTTCGTTCTCAAGATTGCTTTGGCTCTTCGGGATCTTTTGTGTTTCCATACAAATTGTGCAATTTCTTGTTCTAGTTATGTGAAAAAAAGCCATTGGTAGTTGGATAGGGATTGCACTGAATCTGTACATTGATTTGGGTAGTATAGTCATTTTCACAATGTTGATTCTTCCAATCAAAGACACGGTATATCTCTCCATCCATTTGTACCATCTTTAATTTCTTTCATCAGCATCTTATAGTTTTCTGCATACAGGTCTTTTCTCTCCTTAGGTCAGATTATTCCTAGGTAATTTATTCTTTGTGTTGCACTGTTAAATGAGAGTGTTTCCTTAATTTCTCTTTCATATTTTTCATCATTGGTGTATAGGAAATCAAGAGATTTTGGTGCATTAATTTTGTATCCTGCTACTTTACCAAATTCATTGATTAGCTCTAGTCTTTTTCTGGTAGCATCTTTAGGGTTATCTATGTATAGTATCATGTCGTCTGCAAACAGTGACACTTTTACTTCTTCTTTTCTGTTTTGGATTCTGTTCATTTCTTTTTCATCTCTGATTGCTGTGGCTAAAACTTTCAAAACTCTGTTAAATAATAGTGGTGAGAATGGGCAACCTTGTCTTTTTCCTGATCTTAGTGGAAATGGTTTCAGTTTTTCACCATTGAGAATGATGTTGGCTGTGGGTTTGTCATATATGGACTTTATTATGTTGAGGAAAGTTCCCTCTGGAGGGTTTTTATCATAAATGGGTGTTGAATTTTGTTGAAAGCTTTTTCTGCATCTATTGAGATGATCATATGGTTTTTCTCCTTCAATTTGTTAATATGGTTTATCACATTGATTGATTTGTGTATGTTGAAGAATCCTTGCCTTCCTTGGATAAACTCCACTTGATCATGGTGTATGATCCTTTTAATGTGCTGTTGGATTCTGTTCACTAGTATTTTGTAGAGAATTTTTGCATCTATGTTCATCAATGATATTGGCCTGTAGTTTTCTTTTGTGGTGACATCTTTGTCTGGTTTTGATATCAGGTTGATGGTGGCCTCGTAGAATGAGTTTGGGAGTGTTCCTCCCTCTGCTGTATTTTGGAAAAGTTTGAGATGGGTAGGTGTTAGCTCCCGGAGAAGTTGTCCCTGTATCATGGGTCCCTGGCAGTGACAGGCTCCATAGACTTCCTGGAGGGGAGGTGTGGATAGTGACCTGTGCTTGCACACTGGTTTCTTGGTGGCTGCAGCAGCAGCCTTAGCATTTCATGCCTTTCTCTGGGGTCCACGCTGATAGCTGCGGCTCATGTCCATCTGTGGAGCTCATGTAGATGGTACTCTGAATCCCCTCTCCTCATGCAGCCCGAAATAATGGTCTCTTGCCTCTTAGGCAGTTCCAGACTTTTTCCCAGACTCCTTCCTGGCTAGCTGTGGCACACTAGCCCCTTCAGGCTGTGTTCACGCAGCCAACCCCAGTCCTCTCCCTGGGATCTGACCTCCGAAGCCCAAGCCTCAGCTCCCAGCCCCCACCTGCCCTGATTGGTGAGCAGAGAAGCCTCTCAGACTGGTGAGTGCTGGTCGGCACCATCTTCTGTGTGGGAATCTCTCTGCTTTGCCCTCCGCACCCCTGTTGTTGAGCTCTTGTCCGTGACTCTGAAGCCTTCCCCTTGCCCACCCCCACCCCATGTCTCTGCCCGCGAAGGGGCTTCCTAGTTTGTGGAATCTTTTCCTCCTTCACAGCTCCCTCCCAGAGTTGCTGGTCCTGTCCCTATTCTTTTGTCTCTGCTTTTTCTTTTGCCCTACTCAGGTTCGTGATTATTTTCTTGCCCTTCTGGAAGTCTGAGGTCTTCTGCCAGCAGTCAGTTGGTGTTCTGTAGGAGTTGTTCCACATGTAGATGTATTTTTGATGTATTTGTGGGGAGGAAGGTGATCTCCACATCTTACTCTTCCACCACCTTGAAGGTCCCCTCTCGACATTTTTATATTTGTGGGTTTCAAAGATTATCTATTTTATTATGTTTATTTATAAGAGAAAAATAGCATATATGCAACATTTGCTATTTTCCAGGTGCTGTGCCCAGAGCTCTGCGTATATTGTCTACTTAAGTTTTGCACAAACCAACAAGTTATATACAATCATCACTCCTATTTTAAAGATGAGGAAGCTGAGATTTGGAGGAGTTAGGTAGCTGTGGTCCACATTTATCAAGGAGGAGCTGAAACACAAGTCCAGGTTTGCCTGGCTTCAAAGCCTGTGCTCTCATCCTTTTTGCTAAACTAGTTGATGAATAAGAAAACTGATGAAGAAACTAGGTGAGGACTAATACATGAAAGCTGGACAGAGAGGAAATCTGAAGAAGCATCTAATTCTCACTCTCATTACCAGTCCTAGCTCAGAACAGCACTCTTTGCTCTGTTGCAGAATATTCTTATTTGATGAAGAGGGGATAAACTTGTGGATGGTGGGAGGTAAAATGGATGATTTACTCTCACCCCTGACATCTAATCATTGACAAGTTTTATTGATTCTTTCTTTTAAACTTTTCTGAAATTCTTCTTTTCCTTTCATCCTCCCTCCCACTGATTTGGTTTAAAAGTCCCTCTTTAAGTTTCATCTAGTATCTCTTACAGTGACATTTAATGGAAGTGCTCCTTACTAATATTGGACATAAAATAGTCTATTGATAATTTCACTACTCCTAATATTTATTGAGTTATTATTCCTTTGTGTCAAGCACTGTGTTAAGTCCTTTACATACACTGTCTCATTTAATCCTTGTCACCACATTGTGTAGTAGGCACTATTATTATCTCCACTTTATTCACGAGGAAACCCAAGTATTTGAGAGTTTAAGTAACCTGCCCAAGGGTTACTAGTAGCTAGTAAGGGTGGTGCTAGGAACCTAACTAAAGCAGTCTGAACTAATTGCTAATTTCATTTACAAGAAGAGGGGTTGAGTTCATATATGCATTGCATTTGAGGAGTAGAGTTGTTCCAAAGGCAGTGGGTATGCAGATCTCAGGTTTAGGAGATGTGGAATTGGGGGTCATCAGCCTATACAAATTACTTGAAGCTAAGAAGATTGATGAAAATGCCCCAGGAGTGTGAGTTAGAAAAGAGGAGGTCCAAGGCAAGAACCTTGGAGGCTACCACCATATAAGGGGAAAGTAGATGTGGAAGAGCCACTAAAAATATGTCAAGGGACTCCCAGACAGAATCATTATTTGAAAGTAGACATATCTTGGCTGGCTTGGTGCATAGGAGTTACAAGAGAGCATTGATTGTTATGAAGGCCCCACCTCAGCTCTCTCTTTGCCCAAAGAAGTTTTCTTCTCCAGTTGAGTCTTTATCACAGCTGCTGACCTGGTGCTCTCTGTGACTCAGCTCTTGTAACCATCTAGAGCAGAGATCAGCAAAATTCTTCTCTAAAGGGACAGATAGTAAATATTTTGGGCTTTGTAAACCATGTAATCTCTGCTGTAACTACTCAATTCTGCCATCTGTTGTAGCACCAAAGCAGCCATAGACAATATGTAAACAAATGGATGTCGCTGTGTTCCAATAAAGCTTTATTTACAAAAACAAAAGATGGGTTGGATTTGGCTCATGGGCTCTGGTTTGTTGATCCTTGATCTAGAGTCACCTGTCTTGGTTTGGTGTCTTTTCAAAAACCCTCAGCTTTGGTCCTTTCTTCATTAAACACTTAGCTCCACACAGTTGAATGCTCTTGTACATCTTCCTTATTCCTTCCTTATTCTCCTCCTTCTGGTACATTCTCTGATACATTCTCTAGTAGAATTCTCTGGGCAAGAAAAAATTTTAATAGTTGTTGTAATAGCATCTCCATAGGAAGGCTAATATGGGAAGCTGGTGGTTAACTGAAATACGTCAATTTGAAATCCAGTGTTTTGGTGATCTGGTCTGTTACAACTCTGATTTCTTAAATGTTTCCCATCTCCTCCCCCCACCAAAAAAAAATTCAAAATGATTTATTACCAAGTGAGCTTGATTTGTATTTCAGACAGATGGAGTTACACTTAATAATATGACAAACTAGATTTTATTTGTGAAACGAGTGATTTTGATTCCAGTGTGACAAGATCCTTTCGGTTTGTTTTGCTTCTTTGAGAGTTTTGTAGTTTTGTGAAATAAAGAAGGGTCCCCAGCATTTTCTTAGATGGAATCCCCATGGAAGGACACAGAGAGTGATTGAAGATTACCCTGAGAATTGGGGAAATTCAGTTTATCCCTGAACATTTTAAGTAGAAAACGAAAGCATCCATTGCATCTCAGTAGAACTGAAAATTGGAAAATAAGTACTAAAACAATTTGCTTCCTGGTAAAGCAAGATGTAGAAAATATTGGAAATCTGCTAAAGCATCATTTTCCTCCATAGTTTTCATCTTTAGGGTTCTTGCTATTGATTGCAAAGTACATTCAAATCTTTTTTTAAATTGAAAGATCCTTATTTATATTTATTGATAATTAAACCAAGAAGGCTGATAGAATAAGCCTGACTTTCCAATCTTCCTAATCTTAATTGAGTTGCTTATATAGCATTTCAAGCCTGCTATCAATTAAACATATGCTCTGTGATGTGTGAGTTGAGGAGTGAAAAAGTGATTTTTGTGTCAACTCCATTTTTGATAAGAAATCTATATGAACAGCAGAGCCAGGAAAACCTTAAAATCCTTTTGTGGTTGATAATACTTTCTATGGCAGGGCAGACTTGTGCTGCTCCATCCTCCTTCCCAGGAGGGTCTTGCTACCCAGCTGTGGGGAATGAAGTCAGCAGACAGCCTGAAGATGTCAGCTTCTTTAGGGTTGGCCTCAGCTGAGGTTGTGCCCTTTGAGGACATCTCATAAGTGATGATTGTGAGAGATGGGGGTAGTGGTGATGGTAATAGAGACCAGACCATTGCATCCTGATGTGGGACAATACTTGCTCCAGGGTTCTCTGCCAGCTTTGTGGAACGTGCATTGCAATTTAACTTTTCCTGCTGCCCGATGTTGCTTCTACTCCTTGTGTTCGTAGGATTGATTCCTTATAAACATCAAAACATCGAGCTTACATCCCAAGCTCCATCTCAGAATCTGTTTCCAGAGAACCTGGCTTGTCCTGGCTTCCCCATAAAAGGGATGGAACTATCAGGAGGATGTGTACTTCGTAGTGTTTGTTTCTTAGTGGTGATAGATTCTCCCAGTCATGCAGTCTCTGTGAGAGGAATGACTTGAGGAATAAAATTCAAAGATGGGTAACCTGGAAGCACTTTCTTCTGAACAGACAGTAGAAACTGCTCGAAATTTGAATGGTTTGTTGTCCTTGCCAAAATATTTAAAAGTTGATTTAGAGTCCTTCTGGCATATGAAGTCTTAGTTGAAAATGTATTTCTTCCATTTTTCCTCAGGGCTCCTTCATGCTCACCCTCTTTCCTTTGTCCAGTTCTTCCTGTACAATGAGTCTTTCAGTTGCCACAGCCTCTGTGGGTCCATTTATCTGGCCTGCCTAGGCTTCTGTGGCACAAGCTGGGTATGGGGTATAATACAAGAAAGAAGAGGAAGCCAGCATTGGACCAAATGCCAGGAGAAGTCACCTAGTGTGGTCCCTGAGGGAGGGGACAATGGTCCCAATTACAGGCTCTAAGGAGTTTGCTGGATTGGGTTCAATCTGACTCCTGTTGACATGTGGAAGGAGGCTGATGTTTACGGAGGTTCTATATGCCCTAGGCATACATCATCTCATTTAAGTTTCAAACAAATGTACAAGGTAGATATTTTAGAGTTGAGGAAATTGAAGTACATAGAGATTTAACTGGCTTGCCCAAGGTCATATGATATCTGATGGCAGAGATGGTGGTGAAGAGTGCTGTAACAGGTATCACTAATTTTCTGTTAAATAGCCATTCTCCCTTCTTCTTTAATAAGAGAACCCTAAGGTTCAGCTGAGTTTGCTGTGGCCTCAAA
Source organism: Globicephala melas (assembly GCF_963455315.2). NCBI lineage: Eukaryota > Metazoa > Chordata > Mammalia > Artiodactyla > Delphinidae > Globicephala > Globicephala melas. Next base: position 118,301,994 of record NC_083315.2, read on the forward strand.
TATAACTATTTGTCTGTGTCCAGTGCAACTAAGTATAGCCAAGTGACCAAGTTCTCACCAATGAGATGTGAGTAGAAGTGCTGCATGGGACTGCTGGGAAGTCTCTAAAGAAGAGGCAATGCAATTTTCCTCCTTGTTTCTTCCATCCTGCTGTCTGGAATGTGATGTAATGGCTGGAGCTCTCATGCAACCACCTAGACCATAAGATGATTTCGAGAATGAAAATCATGCACCAGGATGGGGGAAGAAAGAGGAGTGCTTGAGTAGGAGATGATGCTGTGGCCCATTGTTCCATCCCTGGATTGTTTTAACTTCAGATTTCTTAGTGTAAGAGACAAATTCTTTCTCTCTTCTAAGACTTTAAGCTGTTCTCTTGTTAGATATTTGTTACATGTAGCTGAACCTAGTCCTAACTGATATGAATGCTAACCCCTTTTGACAGGGAAAGTCATTTCCTACTTGGAATAAGCATTTAAAATGGATCTTCTCTGTATATAAATATGAATATAATGTAGTTATTTTTAAAGTAACACCATTAAACTCCACATCTCCCTTCTAGCAGCAGTACTTAGGAAGTAGCTCAGGGCCTTTCTGTTTAACCACTTCATTCCCAATAGTGTTGTGGACATACACAAATGTACTTTTAACAGACATTCTTTTGACTGGTGGGTATTCAACTTATGACATTCAGAGTTGCTGTCAGGGATGCAAATCTTTAGTCTCTAGTTCCTACATCCTCTAGTTCCCTGAATCCACGTAAAAAATGGCAGCTTCCACCTGGTTGTAATCAGCTGAGGTGAGTGATTTGATCTCTAACCTGTGGCATTTTTGTTCTGAGTGTATCTCACAACTAAAATGAACACTGTAGTCGAGAAAGCAGAGATCAGAGCCAAGGAATCATTGGAATGAATGTTTGCATCTGACTCTGATTACAATAAGCAATGTGGCCTAGCTGGAGAATGCTGTATTTTTACAATTGACAGACCAAGCAGCCTGCAGCAATCAGCAAAGGGTGGCTTATTTTGAGCAAAAACATCCATCAGACTGTGATGAGAAAAGCAGTGCTGCAATCAGTGGCAGGTTCTTCAAAGAGCTGCTGATGAAAAATGGATTTTACACGTATCAAGTGGAGGAGAAACTGCTGCTCTCTTTTTTAGCCCCATTTGCATGCATGCACAATAACACTGGAAACACTTTGGACATGAAAGAGAGTGATACAATAGTTCTATCATGAGTGGGACTTTTCTGACCTTGTCATAACATAGTATACCCAGTCTGTGGCAGGAATATATTATGTTTTAAAAAGGCAAGATAATACGCAATTTCAAAGAAAGATTTAACATTCAGTCCAAATGTCTTATGCAGATGTATTATTTTCACTAGAATTATGATGGAAGAATTCTATTGATGTAACCAATAGAATGGAGGTTTTTGATAACATTTCCAGTCTTATTGATAGTGGCTTTATTCCATATCACTAAAAAATTAGAACTGCTTAGCCCTGTGAATCCTTTCACTGAACGATATATCATAAACGCTCTGTAGGTTCAAAGTTGGTGATCTGAGGTGAAAGAAAAGTTGTTCAAGTAGGAATCTTCAGCTTCCTTCTTTAGATGGCATCTCCTGCTGTGGTTATGGGATCTTTGGTTTTGATATGTGTTACAATATTTGTTTTACCTTAAGTGACAGAAAGAGATGCTAGATACAAAATGATCTTTGTTTTTAAGCTTTAAGTTGCTCTCTCCTTAAGGCGTACTAATTATACATGGAGGCATTTAGAATTGGGACTTGATCTTGGGCCACTTAGGCTGTTCTGTTCAGTTTTGTGCTGCTTCCTATAGGGGAGCTGTGGGAAGAAAGCAAGATCAGGTGCTAGTTTGGGTTTATAGCAACTAAAGACACTATCCAAAAAACGGAAGTTTTCTTTCCTATCTCCCATCTCTCATCAGGTAGTTCCTGGATTGAGTCTCAACTTTTTCTTTTTTTAAACATCTTTATTGGAGTATAATTGCTTTACAATGGTGTGTTAGTTTCTGCTTTATAATAAAGTGAATCAGCTATACATATATCCCTATATACCCTCCCTCTTGTATCTCCCTCCCACCGTCCCTATCCCACCCCTCTAGGTGGTCACAAAGCACCAAGCTGATCTCCCTGTGCTATGCGCTGCTTCCTACTAGCTATCTATTTTACATTTGGTAATGTATATATGTCCATGCCACTCTCTCACTTCGTCCCAGCTTCCCCTTCCCCTTCCCTGTGTCCTCAAGTCCATCCTCTACGTCTGTGTCTTTATTCCTGTCCTGCCCGTAGGTGCTTCATAGCCAATTTTTTTTTTTTTAGATTCCATGTATATGTGTTAGCATACAGTATTTGTTGTTCTCTTTCTGACTTACTTCAGTCTGTATGATAGATTCTAGATCCATCCACCTCACCACAAATAACTCAATTTCGTTGTTTTTATGGCTGAGTAATATTCCATTATATATATGTGCCACATCTTCTTTATCCATTCATCTGTCCATGGACATCTAGGTTGCTTCAATATCCTGGCTATTGTAAATAGTGCTGCAATGAACATTGTGGTACATGACTCTTTTTGAATTATGGTTTCTCAGGGTATATGCCCAGTAGTGGGATGGCCAGATCGTATGGTTATTCCATTTTAGTTTTTTGAGGAACCTCCATACTGTTCTCCATAGTGGCTGTATCAATTTACATTCCCACCAACAGTGCAAGAGGGTTCCGTTTTCTCCACACCCTCTCCAGCATTTATTGTTTGTAGATTTTTTGATGATGGCCATTCAGACTGGTGTGAGGTGATACCTCACTGCGTTTTGATTTGCATTTCTCTAATAACTAGTAATGTTGAACATCCTTTCTTGTGTTTGTGGGTAATCTATATATCTTTGGAGAAATGTCTATTTAAGTCTTCTGCCCATTGTTGGATTGGGTTGTTGATTTTTTTGATATTGAGCTGCATGAGCTGCTTGTATATTTTGGAGATTAAACCTTTGTCAGTTGCTTCATTTGCAAATATTTTCTCCCATTCTGAGGATTGTCTTTTTGTCTTGTTTATGGTTTCCTTTTTAAGTTTCATTAGATCCCATTTGTTTATTTTTATCTTTATTTCCATTTTTCTAGGAGGTGGGTCAAAAATGATCTTGCTGTGATTGATGTCATAGATTGGTCTGCCTCTGTTTTCCTCTAAGAGTTTTATAGTGTCTGGCCTTACATTTAGGTCTTTAATCCATTTTGAGTTTATTTTTGTTTATGGCATTAGGGAGTGTTCTAATTACATTCTTTTACATGTAGTTGTCCAGTATCCCAGCACCACTTATTGAAGAGGCTATCTTCTCCATTGTATATTCTTGCCTCCTTTATCAAAAATAAGGTGACCATATGTGCGTGGGTTTATCTCTGGGCTATCTATCCTGTTCCATTGATCTATATTTCTGTTTCTGTGCCCGTACCATACTGTCTTGATTATTGTAGCTTGGTAGTATAGTCTGAAGTCAGGGAGCCTGATTCCTCCAGCTCCGTTTTTCTTTCTCAAGATATCTTTGACTCTTCGGGGTCATTTGTGTTTCCATACAAATTGTGAAATATTTTGTTCTAGTTCTGTGACAAAAGCCATTGGTAGTTTGATAGGGATTTCACGGAATCTGTAGATTGCTTTGGGTAGTATAGTCATTTTCACAATGTTGATTCTTCCAATCCAAGAACTTGGTATATCTCTCCATCTGTTTGTATCATCATTAATTTCTTTCATTAGTGTCTTATAGTTTTCTGCATACAGGTCTTTTGTCTCCTTAGGTAGGTTTATTCCTAGGTATTTTATTCTTTTTGTTGCAGTGGTAAGTGGGAGTGTTTCCTTAATTTCTCTTTCAAATTTTACATCATTAGTATATAGGAATGCAAGAGACTTCTGTGCATTAATTCTGTATCCTGCAATTTTACCAAATTCATTGATTAGCTCTAGTAGTTTTTTGGTAGCATCTTTAGGATTCTCTTTGTATAGTATCATGTCATCTGCAAACAGTGACAGCTTTACTTCTTCTTTTCCAATTTGGATTCCTTTTTATCTCTTTTTCATCTCTGAGTGCTGTGGTTAAAACTTCCAAAGCAATGTTGAATAATAGTGGTGACAGTGGGCAACCTTGTCTTGTTCCTGATCTTAGAGGAAATGGTTTTAGTTTTTCACCATTGGGAATGATGTTGGCTGTGGGTTTGTCCTATATGGCCTTTATTATGTTGAACTAAGTTCCCTCTGCAGGGTTTTTACCATAAATGGATGTTGAATTTTGTCAAAATCTTTTTCTGCATCTATTGAGATGATCCTATGGTTTTTCTCCTTCAATTTGTTAATATGGTTTATCACATTGATTGATTTGTGTATGTTGAAGAATCCTTGCCTTCCTGGGATAAACTCCACTTGATCATGGTGTATGATCCTTTTAATGTGCTGTTGGATTCTGTTTGCTAGTATTTTGTTGAGGATTTTTGCATCTATGTTCATCAGTGATCTTGGCCTGTAGTTTTCTTTCTTTGTGACATCTTTGTCTGGTTTTGGTATCAGGGTGATGGTGACCTCATAGAATGAGTTGCGGAGTGTTCCTCCCTCTGCTATATTTTGGAAGAGTTTGAGAAGGATAGGTGTTAGCTCTTCTCTAAATGTTTGATAGAATTCAAACCTGTGAAGCCTTCTGATCCTGGGCTTTTGTTTGTTGGAAGATTTTTTTTGTGTGTGTGTGTGTGTGTGTTATGCAGGCCTCTCACTGTTGTGGCTTCTCCCATTGCGGAGCACAGGCTCCGGACACGCAGGCTCAGCGGCCATGGCTCACGGGTCCAGCAGTCAGTGGCATGTGGGATCCTCCCGGACGGGGGCATGAACCTGTGTCCCCTGCATCGGCAGGTGGACTCTCAACCACTGCGCCACCAGGGAAGCCCTGCTGGAAGATTTTTAATCGCAGTCTCAATTTCAGTGCTTGTGATCAGTCTATTTCTATTTTCTATTTTTTCCTGGTTCAGTCTTGGAAGGTTGTGCTTTTCTAAGAATTTGTCCATTTCTTCCTGGTTGTCCATTTACTGGCATATACTTGCTTGTAGTAATCTCTCATGATCCTTTGTATTTCTGCAGTGTTACTTGCTACTTCTCCATTTTCATTACTAATTCTCTTGATTTGAGTTTTCTCCCTTTTTTTCTTGATGAATCTGGCTAATGGTTTATCAATTTTGTTATCTTCTCAGGGAACCAGCTTTTAGTTTTACTGATCTTTGCTATTGTGTCCTTCATTTCTTTTTCATTTATTTCTGCTCTGATATTTATGATTTCTTACTTTCTGCTAACTTTGGGGTTTTTTTGTTCTTCTTTCTCTAATTGCTTTAGGTGTAACTTTAGGTTGTTTATTTGAGATGTTTCTTGTTTCTTGAGGTAGGATTATATTGCTATAAACTTCCTTCTTATAACTGCTTTTGCTGCATCCCATAGGTTTTTGGGTCCTCATGTTTTCACTGTCATTTGTTTCTAGGTATTTTTTGATTTCCTCTTTGATTTCTTCAGTGATCTCTTGGTTATTAAGTAGTGTATTGTTTAGCCTCCATGTGTTTGTATCCTTTACAGGTTTTTTCCTGTAATTGTTATCTAGTCTCATAGTATTGTGGTTGGAAAACATACTTGATATGATTTCAATTTTCTTAAATTTACCTAGGCTTGATCTGTGCCCCAAGATATGATCTATCCTGGAGAATGTTCCATGAGCACTTGAGAAGAAAGTGTATTCTGTTGTTTTTGGATGGAAGGTCCTATAAATGTCAATTAGGTCCATGTCGTTTTATGTGTCATTTAAAGCTGTGTTTCCTTATTTATTTTCATTTTGGATGATCTGTGTATTGGTGAAAGTGAGGTGTTAAAGTCTCCTACTATTACTATTTTACTGTTGATTTCCCCTTTTATGGCTTTTAACATTTGCCGTATGTATTGAGGTGCTCCAATGTTGGGTGCATAAATATTTACAATTGTTATATCTTCTTCTTGGATTGATCCCTTGATCATTATGTAGTGTCATTCTTTGTTTCTTTTAACAGTCTTTATTTTAAAGTCTATTTTGTCTGATATGAGAATTGCTACTCCAGCTTTCTTTTGATTTCCATTTGCATGGAATATCTTTTTCCATGCCCTCAATTTCAGTCTGTATGTGTCCCTAGGTCTGAAATGGGTCTCTTGTAGACAGCATATGTATATTGTTTTCATATGCATTCAGCGACCTGTGTCTTTTGGTTGGAGCATTTAATCCATTTACATTTAAGGTAGTTATCGATATGTATGTTCCTATTCCCATTTTCTTAATTGTTTTGGGTTTGTTATTGTACCTCTTTTCCTTCTCTTGTGTTTCCTGCCTAGAGAAATTACTTTAGCATTTATTGTAAAGCTGGTTTGGCAGTGCTGAATTCTCTTAGCTTTTGCTTGTCTGTAAAGTTTTTAATTTCTTTGTTGAATCTGAATGAGATCCTTGCTGGGTAGAGTAGTCTTGGCTGTAGATTCTTCGGTTTGTCACTTTAAATATGTCCTGTCACTCCCTTCTGGCTTGCAGAGTGTCTGCCAAAAGATCAACTGTTACCATTATGGGGATTCCCTTGTATGTTATTTGTTGTTTTTTCCTTGCTGCTTTTAATATTTCTTTCTTTGTATTTAATTTTTGATAGCTTGATTAAAATGTGTCTTGGAGTGTTTCTCCTTGGATTTATCCTATATGAGACTCTCTGTTCTTCCTGGACTTGATTAACTATTTCCTTTCCCATATTAGGGAATTTTTCAACTATAATGTCTTCAAATATTTTCTCAGTCCCTTTCTTTTTCTCTTCTTCTTCTGGGACCCCTATAATTTGAATGTTGGTGCATTTAATGTTGTCTCAGAAGTCTCTGAGACTGTCTTCAATTCTTTTCATCCTTTTTTTTTTATTCTTCTCTGCCATAGTTATTTCCACTCATTTATCTTCCAGGTCACTTATCCATTCTTCCGCCTCAGTTTTTCTGCCATTGATTTCTTCTAGAGAATTTTTAATTTCATTTATTGTGTTGTTCATCATTGTTTGTTTGCTCTTTAGTTCTTCTAGGTCCTTGTTAAATGTTTCTTGTATTTTCTCTAGTCTAAGATTTTGGATCATCTTTACTATCATCACTGAATTCTTTTTCAGGTAGACTGCCTATTTCCTCTTCATTTGTTTGGTCTGGTTGGTTTTTATCTTACTCCTTCATCTGCTGTGTGTTTCTCATTTGCTTAACTTACTGTGTTTGGGGGTCTCCTTTTCGCAAGCTGCACGTTCGTATTTCCTGTTGTTTTTGGTGTCTGCCCCCAGAGCCCAAGGTTGGTTCAGTGGGTTGTGTAGGCTTCGTGGTGGAGGGGACTGGTGCCTGTGTTCTAGAGGATGAGGCTCGATTTTGTCTTTCTGGTGGGGAAGACAGTGTCAGTGGTGTGTTTTGTGGTGTCTCTGACCTTATTATGATTTTAGGCAGCCTCTGTGCTAATGGGTGAGGTTGTGTTCCTGTCTTGCTAGTTGTTTGGCATAGGGTGTCCAGCATTGTAGCTTGCTGGTTGTTGACTGTACCTGGGTCTTTGCATTGAGTTGGAGATCTCTAGGAGATCTTTCACTGTTTCATATTATGTGGAGCTGGGAGGTCTCTTGTGGTCCAATGTACTGAACTCGGCTCTCCCACCTCAGAGGCACAGGCCTGACACCCGGCCGGAGCAGCAAGACCATGTCAGACACATGGCTCAGAGAAAAGGGAGAAAAAAAGAAAGAAAGAAAGGCATTAAAATAAAAAATAATTATTAAAAATAAAAGAATTAAAAAGTAATAGCAGGGGCTTCCCTGGTGGCGCAGTGGTTGAGAATCTGCCTGCCAATGCAGGGGACATGGGTTTGAGCCCTGGTCTGGGAAGATCCCACATGCCATGGAGCAACTAGGCCCGTGAGCCACAACTACTGAGCCTGTGCGTCTGGAGCCTGTGCTCCTCAACAAGAGAGGCCGCGATAGTGAGAGGCCCGCACACTGCGATGAAGAGTGGCCCCCGCTTGCTGGAAGTAGAGAAAGCCCTTGCACAGATATGAAGACCCAACACAGCCAAAAAAAAAAAAAAAGTAATAACAGAAGAAAAAAAGTATAGAAAGAAGAGAGCAACAAAACCAGAAAACAAATCCACCAATGATAACAAGTGCTAAAAACTATAGTAAAATAACCCAAAAAAACAACAACAAAAAATGCCAGCCAGACAGAACCCTAGGACAAATGGTAAAAGCAAAGTTATGCAGACAAAATCACACAAAGAAGTGTACACATACACACACACTCACAAAAAGAGAAGAAGAAAAAATATATATATATATCGTTGCTCCCAAAGTCCACCGCCTCAATTTTGGGATGATTTGTTATTTATTCAGGTATTCCAGAGATGCAGGGTGCATTAAGTTGATTGTGGAGATTTAATCCACTGCTCCTGAGGCTGCTGGGAGAGATTTCCCTTTGTCTTCTTTGTTCGCACAGCTCCTGTGTTTCAGTTTTGGATTTGGCCCTGCCCCTGCATGTAGGTCGCCTGAGGGCATCTGTTTCCCACCGAGACAGGACGGGGTTAAAGAAGCAGCTGATTAGGGTGCTCTGGCTCACTCAGGCTGGAGGGAGGGAGGGGTACGGAATGCGGGGCGAGCCTGCAGCGGCAGAGGCTGGCGTGACGTGACATCACAACAACCTAAAGCATGCTGTGTGTTCTCCCAGGGACGTTGTCCCTGGATTACGGGACCCTGGCAGTGGCGGGCTGCACAGGCTCCCAGGAGGGGAGGTGTGGATAGTGACCTGTGCTTGCACACAGGCTTCTTGGTGGCTGCAGCAAGAGCCTTAGCATTTCATGCCCACCTCTGGTGTCCGCTCTGATAGCTGTGACTCGCTCCCGTCTCTGTTGCTCATTTAGGTGGTGCTCTGAATCCCCTCTCCTCGCGCACCGTGAAACAGTGGTCTCTTGACTCTTAGACAGGTGCAAACTGTTTCCCTGACTCCCTCCTGGCTAGCTGTGGCACACTAGCCCCCTTCAGGCTGTGTTCACGCAGCCAACCCCAGTCCTCTCCCTGGGATCTGACCAAAGCCCGAGCCTCAGCTCCCAGCCCCACCTGCCCCAGCGGGTGAGCAGACAAGCCTCTCAGGCTGGTGAGTGCTGGTTGGCACCGATCCTCTGTGTGGGAATCTCTCCTCTTTGCCCTCTGCACTGCTGTTGCTGCGCTCTCCTCCGTGGCTCCAAAGCTTGCCCCCCCGCCCCCACCAGTGAAGGGGCTTCCTAGTATGTGGAAACTTTTCCTCCTTCACAGCTCCCTCCCAGAGGTGCAAGTCCCATCCCTATTCTTTTGTCTCTGTGTTTCCTTTGCCCTACCCAAGTACATGGGGAGTTTCTTGCCTTTTGGGAAGTCTGAGGTCTTCTGCTAGTGTTCAGTAAGTGTTCTGTTGGAATCGTTCCACGTATAGATGTATTTATGATGTATTTGTGGGGAGGAAGGTGATCTTCATGTCTCACTCCTCTGCCATCTTGAAGGTCTCCTCGACTTTTGTATTTGATCAAATTCCGCTCTTTAAGTCCGTGGGGATAGATTGTTTTTCTTTATGGGTTTGCTGAAAAGTAACAATCCCAACTGTTTCTTCAAACAAGAGGATAATTAATACTTTAATATAAAAGGACACCACAGGCATACCTTGGAGATATTGCAGGTTCGAGGCCATTGCAATAAAGTGAATATCGCAATAAAGCAAGTCATATGAAGTTTTTGGTTTTCCAGTGCATATAAAAGTTATGCTTATAGTATACTATAGTCTTTAAAGTGTGACGTAGCAATATTTCTTAAAATGTGCGTACCTTAATTTAAAAATATTTTATTGTTAAAAAATGCTAACCATCACCTGAATGTTTAGTAAGTCATAACCTCTTTGCTGGTGGAGGGTCTTATCTCAGTGTTGATGGCTGCTGACTGATGAGGGTGGTGGTTGCTGAAGATTGGCATGGCTGTGTCAATTTCTTAAAATAAGACAATGAAGTTTGCCACATTGACTGACTCCTCCTTTCACTGGTATGCTTAAAGGCAATTGTACGGTTATTAATTGGCCTAATTTCACTATTGTTGTGTCTCAAGGAACGGGGAGGTCAAGGAGCGGGAGAGAGACAGGGAATGGCCAGTCAGTGGAGCAGTCAGAACACACACAGCATTTATCAATTAATTTCTCTGTCGTATATGAGCACAGCTCATGGCACCCCAAAACAATTGCAATAGTAACAGCAAAGATCACAGACCACAGATTACCATAACAAATATAACAATAATGAAAACATTTGAAATATTGTGAGAATTACCAAAATCTGATACAGAGACACGAAGTGAGCAAATGCTGTTGGAAAAATGGCGTCGATAGACTTGCTCATTGCCACAAACCTTCAATTTGTAAAAAAACACAGTATCTGTGAAGGGCAATAATGTGAAGCACAATAAAATGAGGTATGCCTGCAATTACAAAAAGAATAATATCAAGCAAAGATAAGGTCCTAGGTGCCTCAGGCATGATAGAGTATTAGTTTCTCCTTTTCTGCCATGTACGGTTGTTGAGGATCTAACATGTGAACTCTGGAGCTCAGACCAAAAAGATCTGTGTAGAGGTTGCCATTCTGCAGGTGAGGTTACTTTCCCATCCTTTATTATTCTCCCTAGGTTTTGTTTAAAACATCTTATTTGGAATTAGAAAGATGCCATGCAAAATGTCCTTGGCCGCTCACTCATTGGCTAATGTAAGCATTTTATCTAGCTGCTCACCCAGTTTGTAGCAACCAAGGAAGGAGTGCTGTGGTCCGCTATTGGCTAAATTGTAAGCAGTTTCAGAGAAAGTTTCAGAGGAAGTCTGGGAACAGTTGCTGATATATCATCCAAAGAGCAGGAGTGTTTTAAAAAAATCCTTTTCCTTTATTATTTTTTTTATGTTGAATTAGCTCCCAGTATCCCCTTAGGCTGAACACCAGCACTGTTGTCCTGGTTACAAAAACAAGCTTGATGGATGGGGGGCGTGGTAGACATGCTGACCTGAGCAATTGAACTGGTAAATGCCAGATTCTATAATGTGTGGATGGATGTTTGCGCTAAGTGTTAAAAATATGTCTTGCTACAGGGAGATAGTTTGATCTGAGTATTCTCTTCAGAGCTCCCTGAGTTTCTATGAATGGGAAGTTGTAGAGCATTTCCCATCAGTGATAGGGCCCCAGTATCCTTTTATCCTCTTGGGGTGGTAGTAGCAAGTCTGTAGGACTTGTGGTCCAGGGTGTCTTCTTTCATCTTTCAGTTCTCTAGGTGGCATATTATATTATAGTATGAGAAAAATGTGCCTGCAATTCAAGTAGAAAGAATTCTAGAAGACTCACTTTATAGTCTTTATTCTCTGATGTATATCGAATGACAATAGCAGTGAAACTGCAAACTGTTCATTTGGATAGAGCAGCCATTGTGCACCTGGATATGACAGTTCTTCTTATCAAATCTCCTGTTATTTGCATTTATATGGTACCTTTCCTCTAAAGCTCTTAAAACAATTTCAGCTTCACAATACTTGTGTGAATTGGATAAGAAGCACACTTCATTTTGAGGCAGAGGTAAAGGATGGTAATTGTCAATGGCTCTCCTCAACAGAACAGAATAGAGCACAGCCAGTGCCAAGTATTACCCACACTGTTTTCCCTGATGTCAAAGAGAAGGTTATTAAAGAAGGGGTCCAGACACACTGGGGAAAGGGTCCGCTGTTAGGCTTCACAGCTTCTGTGAATTCCCTGAGAAAATGTACAAAATATAGTCCTCCTGTGTATCTTCCTGGGCTTAAGTCAGAAAAATAGAAGATGTTGGTGGGGAACAAATGCTCAGTGAAGTCATTAAATATTAGGTAGCTAGAAACTAAAATCTTGTCATTAATTAGAATCTAAGAAATAACAAGGTAAGGAAGACCATTTAGTCACGTTTTTGGGAGAAATTAGTTAGCTGAACAAAGATCTCTTCTAAAGCAGCGAAGTATTTTGGGATTTCTTGTCTTTATAAACCCAGGAAAGTATAGCATAAGTAGAAGGATTTTTTCTGTTGAAGGGAGCACTTCTGCTTCCTTCCCACAAAGAATGTGTGTTTGACAAGAAGTTCTATGAAAATATTATTCTAAATATAGTCCGACCTGAACTGGGAGACCATCCAGATTCAGTGTAAACTGACGCGTTGACCAGCTGGAAGAATACAATTTATTCCACCCCCGACCAGATCTTCACACTTTTCTCCAGGAACTACTCATGTCAAGGCCCAACAAAGTCCTCTTGTTACTCTGTCACCTTCCGTGCTACCAAATATACTTTGATGTGTGTGACACCACACTTAAGGAAAATTGCTTCATGAACTTTTATTTAAAGCTATGATGATGTTAGCTCTATGCCTTCTTTGCTTGTTACTTTGCCATTTAGTTTGATTACAAGAATATGATGCGGTGGTGAGTCAAATGCTCTGAAACCTCACCGCAATCTGTAAAGCACTATATTCGTAAAGTACCTTTTGGAAAGTACATAGAGTCTTTTTTTTTTTTTTTTGGCGGTACGCGGGCCTCTCACTGTTGCGACCTCTCCCGTTGCGGAGCACGGGCTCCGGATGCGCAGGCTCAGCAGCCATGGCTCACGGGCCCAGCCGCTCCGCGGCATGTGGGGTCTTCCCGGACCGGGGCATGAACCTGTGTCCCCTGCATCGGCAGGTGGACTCTCAACCATTATAGTGTCTTTTGAAGAGGATCTTTTTAAGTTTAACAAAGCCTTTTTTTGGTAAATATATTGATACACACTTAGAGCATAGAATGCTGGAGCCTGGCAAGATCTTTTGAGAATACTTGTGCATGGCTGATGAAATGCCACCATTTGTTTGGAAAAAGCTTTTAGGAAATTAAATTGTGTTAAAAGAGACATGAGCTTTCTTGTGCGGGTATAATGTACCCTAATGTAAAACTGTAGCAAATTATCCTGAAGAGAGACTTTGAGGAAAGCAAAGAAGGGTCCTGGTTGAAGGGATCTCTATCCTTCAGGTTGGACTGAGCCAACAGAAAGCAGTCTTTCCCTCATCTGATCCAGTTTTTTTGTGATCCCACTCCTCTTCTTCCACCCTCTTAAAACCCTTCCTCCTTCCCCTGTCCCAACACACGCAAAGTCCTATTCATTTTTGCATGCCCAGTACTATGAAACTGGCATACAGTCAGGCTGAACAGATAGTTTTAAATGAACTGATGAATGCGTTAAATTTCCAATGGCTTTCTATCAACCTCTGGATAAAAGTCAAAGTCTTTACAATGACCTACAATGCCTGGGTTGATCTGGTTCTAGCTCATTTCTTTTTTTTTTTTTTTCGCGGTACGCGGGCCTCTCACTGCTGTGGCCTCTCCTGTTGTGGAGCACAGGCTCCAGACGCGCAGGCTCAGCGGCCATGGCTCACGGGCCCAGCTGCTCTGCGGTATGTGGGATCTTCCCGGACCGGGGCACGAACCCGTGTCCCCTGAATCAGCAGGCGAACTCTCAATCAAGCACTGCGCCACCAGGGAAGCCCTAGCTCATTTCTTAATGTGTCCCCCACCCCCACTTCCTCATTCTGTTCCAGCTATACTGGTCTCCTTGCAGTTCCTCACATAAGCCAGGCCTACTCCTCTTCAGGGCCTTTGTGCTTGCTCATCCCTCTGCCTGGAGTGCTTTTTTCCCTAGATATCAACATGTCTTCTTTATCACCTCTAAGTCTTCTCAATGAAGTCTCCCTATTCCTTATCCCCTATTTCAGATGTCTATCTATTGTTACATAATGAGCCACTTTAAAAGTTAGTGGCTTAAACAGCAATGGTTTGTTAAGACAATTTTGCAGGTGGAGTGGATGCTTCTCTACCACCGCCCCCCTACCCCAGGAGTGACTGTGTTCAGCTGGTATGTCTTGGGTCTCCTTCACGTGGCTCTTTCTACTTGATGATTCATCTTCCAGATCCTCTCCATGTGGCTCTCTCTCAGCCCTTGCTTAAATCATGGAAGCTTGCTTCCCAGTAGCGGTACTCCAGGAGGACAGGCCCCAAGGTGACCGGCTTATCAAGCCTCTGTTCGCATCACACTTGCTAGTGTTCCGCTGGCCAAAGCCAGTCCATGGCCAAGCCCAAAGTCAATGTGGAAGGCGATTACACTGAGTGTGAAGACCTGGAGGTATCATTCATTGGAGGTTACCAACCTAACAGTCTACTCCATTCTGCTCTCTGCCCTAAACAATTCACATCCCTCCCACCTGTAAAATACACTCACCATCCCCCAAGACCCCTTAAGGTCTCATCCCATTAAGGCCTCCAACTTAGGCTTGAGGTCAGGATCCTACCATTTAGATCATGTCCAGGTGTGACTGAGGTGTGTGGGTGCAATTCCTTAGGCGCTACTCCTTAAATGTGGCTCCTCAGGTGTAGCTGCCTATAACTGAGTCAGCAAGATCATTCTTTGCCTCTCAGCCCCTAGCTTAGAAATGCAGCATGTGTCTGTCTTCCTTTCCAGTGGTCAATAGAATTTAGTATGCTTATGTTAATTCTTTCTCTTCTTAGGTAGTTTAAATATTTTCTTTTTGCTCTATTCTCAGAAAAGACATAGATAATCTGATTGTTGCATTGTAGTTCTTCACTTTGATAATTACCAATTTCCTCTTTACCCAACCCTCCCATGTTTCAGTTATCTATTTCAGTATAACTGTGTATACAGTGTAAACACTCCCAAATTTAATGATTTAAATAATGATTCATTATTTCTTACTAATTTCTGGGCTTTTATTCTCTTCATATGGGGTCAGCAGGGGTCTCAAGTGTGTCGGCATGCAGGTGGGGGCTCAGAAGGTACACCTAGGTTCTCTCCCGTTTTATCACCTTCTCCACGTTGGCCTCATCATCCAGGGCCTCTCCATGTGGCCTCTCTCTCCAGAAGATAGTTGGGACTTCCTAACAGCATGGCGGCTGGGTTCCAAGAGAACCTAAACAGAAGCTGCCAGGTTTCTTAAGGGCTAGGCCTGGAGCTGGAGCTCCTGCCTATTCTATTAGTCAAAGCTGGTTCTAAAGCCAGCTAGGATTCAAGGAGAGGGAAGATAGATCCTCCATCTGTTACAGAGAGGAGTGAGATGTGAATACAGAGAGAGGAACAATGGGGTGTGGTCATCTTTGAGAGCTATACACTATATCCCTTCTTCCTGATTTTATTTTCTTTTAAGCTGTTATCACTCTGCATTTATCTTGTTTAGTATGTGTCTCCTACTCTGGATGGACACTAGAAAGTTGGGGATTTTTGTCCATTTTATTTACTGCTGCTTACTCCTAGAATACTGTCTGCCTCATAGTGGGTACTCATATAGTTCTTGAAGTGAACGTTTATCACACTAGCTACTGGTATTCTTTTCTTGCTCTTCTACTTAGTTATTTATCATCTACAGGATCCCTCATGGCTGATTTGAATATAGGGTTTTGAACACATATTGATATATTTATATGTTTGTATATTTGACTTTTGCTATATCTGAGCCCATTGCTTTGACTGTAGCTTTGGGAGTTAGCTCTGGAATCATCAAATTCTTTACCTAGTCTGTCTTTTGATGTGGAATGATGATGCAGAATTTGATGCCAACTTGGCTGGCTGGTCCTGTGCCCATTTCAGATTGCTTTTGGTCTGCCTTGTCCTCATATATTCCTTGCTACCTACTAAAAAGACTGATATTTCCATAGACCCAATATACTGGGAAAGTGACATTTTCTCTTATGTGTTGGGGAAATATATATATTTTTAAGACATGAAAAGGAAAACAGGAGTAAAAGGCACACATATTAGAGTTAACATCATGATAAAGTATAGAAATATTCCACACTTTGGGGTTCTGAAGATATCTAAGGGGAGGAACCTGATAGTTTTTTGTTGTTGTTGTTGTTGTTGTTTTAGTACTTGACAGATAAAAAAGAGATACTAAAAACTTCCAGATATTTTTTAGGGTATTAGAAGAACCAAAGGTTGATGTAATAGTATCTATGCTTATTGATCTGTGCCATTTCTTTCTTTATTCCATTCCAGTGTAATTTCTTCTTATTACTTTTCTTCTTGTTCATTCCTTTCCCCCACTTATAAAAATTTCTTGTTGAATAGGCAGAGTTATTTTTCTCAATTTCTACTTCTGTCTCTGCTCTCCCATCTACTTGATTTGGAAATATCTGATTGTTTCAACTCTGATTTTATTTGGCCTAAAGCTTCCTGGTAAAATTGTTGCAGCAGAAAATTACCTGTTTCTTTTACACAATATCGTGTTAGAGGTAGAATTTAACCATATGATGTGTTCATATCATAATGCCATCGACCCGAGAAACTACATACACAAGCCTAAATTTCTTTTTACCAGTCACGCATCTTATCTAGTAATCAAAGACATTAGGGTGACATATGAAAATCATATTGAAACAGAGTAGGACCCTATGTTTCTCCCTGCCCCCACCATGTCCTCAGCCTGCCTTTTGTCTGTGGAAAAAATTTAGCCAAAGAATAAGTTTAATCAGAGAAGTGAGAAAATGCAGAAACAGAGGAAGACAGTCAAAGGAGACCAAATAATAATAGTTTAGTCATTAAACATAGTCAAGGACCTTTAGTTCCTCCTTAAGGGCTATAGATAATATTCTGAGCCATATCCTGTGAGCTGTCTTATAGATACTGAAACCCCCACCAGGTGGAAGAAGTTAACTACATGATGATCAGGCTGTAGCCATTACATAAGCTGCCACAATTCCAGGAATTGGCCTCAAAGAAATGGAAACAAACCGACCCTGGAAATGAAGATTAACTGTACCTAAAACAATCTAGATGATGCTGGTCAGACCACCGATGACCAATTTCAAGATGACTGTCAGAGCTGACTGTATTGTTTCTGCATGTAGCCCCCCGTCTCTGTCTGTCAAAGCTCTTGCCCCCGATTGTCAGGATGGGAGTCGGCCTTGGGACAGGAGTATGCCCACACCCCCAGTTGCCGGCCTCCGAAATAAAGCAACATTTCCTTTCCTACCAACACTTGTCTCTCGAGAATTGGCTTTCAAGCAGTGAGCAGCCAGACCTGGGTTCGGTAACGATATTAATGGGTGGTTTCATCTAGTATCTGTTGCTAGAAATTGCAAATGAATTCAGTGACTGCTACATGATTAGTTGTGCAGAATAAAAACAGCTATTATTTGCTGATAATGTTTCTGTTTAAGCAAGTGAAATATCATAGCCATGGGATAATTGCTGGCAGGATTTGCTGAGTGTAGTTTAAGATAAATAGGGAGAAGGAGGAGGGTAAAACGTATAAAGAGACATATTTAAGTAGTGTACTCAAAGCCAATGCTGAGAAAAAAGATGGAAGTGTCCTGAAACATATCATGAGATCTTTATGAATTATTAAAAAGAAAACCATAATATTATCATCCTTTCATATAAAGGATAATAAAATAATAGTATAAATTGAAAGCATCTATAACCTTCTGGAGGATAGTGGAGATAGAATATGATAAAGTTGATTGCTTTCTGAAGTAAAATTAGTAGATATAGGCAATTCAGTAGATAATATTATTTAATCACAGTTTCTTTGCTAAATAAGTTTATGTGTCTGCCAATTTATTTTTAGAATGTTAATTGAAAACCTTGCTTATAAGTTGAAGTAAGAGGAAATCATTAAGTGCCATCTATCAGGGCAGTTTCAAACATTGCTCTTTCTCATCTATCAAGCTTCATTAAAGGAATCCAACCATTGGAGAAGAAGGCTGAAGTTGGCCTCTCCTGTTGGCGGAGCACAGGCTCCGGACGCGCAGGCTCAGCGGCCATGGCTCACGGGCCCAGCCGCTCCGGGGCATGTGGGATCTTCCCGGACCGGGGCACGAACCCGTGTCCCCTGCATCGGCAGGCGGACTCTCAACCACTGCGCCACCAGGGAAGCCCTCTTGCTGTATTTTTAATTCTTACATTTTGTGTGCTGAACGCTAGCATCACAATGAAAAGTTTGGTCAAAATGAGAGTTCTAAAACAAGGAAAACATTCAATCCATGTTAACAAAAAATTTATACAGTTTTAAGACCCTTTCAGTCTGGAGAAAGAGAACCTCCTCTCAAATTTTTCTGTTGGTGAAATGGCCCTGTGGTGTGCTGACCATTCTTTTACCTAGACATTCCTCATGCCTGATGGCAAAGATCCACTAAAGTGGAAGTTCAATTATGTGTCCTCTCTGGGGCACAGATACAGTTTGAGAATGTTTTGGTATGACAAAGAGCAATCTCAGATTTGGAGAAATCAGGAGAAAAGGAAACACTATTCTGTATGTGTGCTGCTGGGAAATTGTCTTACCAGTCACAGAGAATTCAGGGAGAAAATGGAGTCATCATCCACAGTCATTTATTGATATCCAACTATATATATATGGCACATTTGAGGCACTAATAGAGAGGAGGAAATGCCCACCTACCCCCTGAAATGGAAATAATCAGAGGTGGGTTACACCATCTTTTGGAGAAAGATAGATCTAAAGGATATTGTAGAAATAAAATTTTAGGGCAACAATGAGTGATGTTTTTTTAAAAAATCCTAGGGCTGATTCATTTTTGGCATAGAAATATTAATTTAACATAAAGATTTATTTTCTTTTCCAGTTACATTTCTGTTTTATAAAGTTTATTCCTGTTCCTTTATTTGTCCATTTGCTTATGAAGACTTTAATATTTTTCATATCAGGAATGCTAATATTTAAAGGTAAAGTATTAGCTCATGTACTAAATTTAATATTAGAGGACAATTTCTAGGAATGCATCTAGTCTGTCTATCAGTTAAACGGTTCAAACAATCTTCACCATCTTTACAAATATTTTGATGGAAAAGTGAAGGTTGCAATGATCACGTCATGCTGCTTGTCAAAAGTCTTTAATAGCTCTCTAGCACACAGTTAAATCGAAAGCTCTCCAAAATATAAATGCAGTGTGTCTTTTCATCTTTTCCCTTAATGCACTATATCCCTTTCTATTAGTATTCTTCATCCCTTCCTGGGCTTATCCTATATCTATTAAACTTAAATCCTTGTTGTATTTGAAACAATATTTTCTGTTCTTCAACTTGCTTCCTACATACTCTCTCTGTGCTATTAACTCTATCCCAAACTTGCATATCTAGATTCTTTAAGGCTGTTTATGTTCCACCTTCTCGTTTCATCTAGGCCTTCCCAGATATCCTCCAATGGGAAGTAGAATCTTTCCCCTGTTATTTCATCATATCTGGTGAAGCTATTGGAACACTTTGCATCAGGGATGGCAGAGGTGTCCCTGAACGGCAGAGAACTGGTGTCAGGCATCATTAGGCTTATTCTCTGTTTTCTGTTCTTCCCAGCCCCTCTATTCTTCACTCCTGTCCTACTCTGCTTGGATTCAATAGCAGTGATTCTATTCTCATTACCACATCGATTTCTCTTTTCCATTGTCCTTCTGTTGACCTGGGAAAATCCAAATCCTGGATGAATGCAGTTATCATCCTTACCTGCATACTGAGACTACTGACCAAATCTGGGAAAATCTTGCAACCAGCTAGTGTGGTATGGTTACCCTCTGAACCCGATGGGCCCTCAAAATTGCATACTTTCTGCGATGATCATTTCAAGACTTTGTTCCCTACTCTTCTCAGTTCTCTCCACCTACCACATCCTTACTTTCTCTTAGAAAATCACAATATTTTCTGCTCTACAAAAAAAAAATAGAAGCCAGGACAAGAACTGCCTCAAATTCCCACCACCAAATCTCAAATTTACCTTCATCTACCAGCCCCGTTCCTTCCCTTCTTTGCTCCCCTTATAGTGGAAAAAGTAATTCCTCATGTATAAGGCAAGCCTTCTGTCTGAAAAGTCTTAATCCCTCCTGTCTACAGAAGAACCTTGTCCTGGAACAGTGGTTTATTTATTTTTTTTTAATGTTTTTATACATCAGGTTCTTATTAGTCATCAGTTTTATACACATCAGTGTATACATGTCAATCCCAATCTCCCAATTCATCACACCATCCCCCCAACCCACCGCCGCTTTCCCCCCTTGGTGTCCATACGTTTGTTCTCTACATGTGTGTATCAATTTCTGCCCTGCAAGCCGGTTCATCTGTACCATTTTTCTAGGTTCCACATATATGCGTTAATATACGATATTTGTTTTTCTCTTTCTGACTTAGTTCACTCTGTATGACAGCCTCTAGATCCACCCACATCTCAACAAATGACCCGATTTCTTTCTTTTTTATGGCTGAGTAATATTCCATTGTATACATGTACCACTTCTTTTTTTTTTTTTAACATCTTTATTGGAGTATAATTGCTTTACAATGGTGTGTTAGTTTCTGCTTTATAACAAAGTGAATCAGTTATACATATACATATGTTCCCATATCTCTTCCCTCTTGTGTCTCCCTCCCTCCCACCCTCCCTATCCCATCCCTCTAGGTGGCCTTGCGTACCACATCTTCTTTATCCATTCGTCTGTTGATGGGCATTTCGGTTGCTTCCATGACCTGGCTATTGTAAATACTGCTGCAGTGAACATTGGGGTGCATGTCTCTGTTTGAATTGTGGTTTTCTCTGGGTATATGCCCAGTAGTGGGATTGCTGGGTCATATGGTAATTCTATTTTTCGTTTTTTAAGGAACCTCCATACTGTTCTCCATAGTGACTGTATCAATTTACATTCCCACCAACAGTGCAAGAGGGTTCCCTTTTCTTCACACCCTCTCCTGCATTTGTTGCTTGTAGGTTTTCTGATGATGTCCATTCTAACTGGTGTCAGTTGATACCTCATTGTAGTTTTGATTTGCATTTTCTAGTAATTAGTGATGTTGAGCAGCTTTTCATAAGCCTCTTGGCCATCTGTATGACTTCTTTGGAGAAATGTCTATTTAGGTCATCTGACCATTTTTGGATTGGGTTGTTTGTTTTTTTAATATTGAGCTGCATGAGCTGTTTATATATTTTGGAGATTAATCCTTTGTCTGTTGATTCGTTTGCAAATATTTTCTCCCATTCTGAAGGTTGTCTTTTCATCTTGTTTATGGTTTCCTTTGCTGTGCAAAGGTTTGAAGTTTCATTGGTCCCATTTGTTTATTTTTGTTTTTATTTCCATTACTGTAGGAGGTGGATCAAAAAACATCTTGCTGTGATATATGTCAAAGAGTGTTCTTCCTGTTTTCCTCTAAGAGTTTTATAATGTCTGGTCTTACATTTAGGTCTCTAATCCATTTTGAGTTTATTTTTGTGTATGGTATTAGGGAGTGTTCTAATTTCATTCTTTTACATGTAGCTGTCCAGTTTTCCCAGCACCACTTATTGAAGAGACTGTCTTTTCTCCATTGTATATCCTTGCTTCCTTTGTCATAGATTAGTTGACCATAGGTGCATGGGTTTGTCTCTGGGCTTTCTATCTTGTTCCATTAATCTATGTTTCTGTTTTTGTGTCAGTACCATATTGTCTTGATTATTGTAGCTTTGTAGTATAGTCGGAAGTCAGGGAGTCTGATTCCTCCAGCTCCGTTTTTTTCTCTCAAGACTGCTTTGGCTATTTGGGTCTTTTGTGTCTCCATACAAACTTTAAGATTTTTTGTTCTAGTTCTGTAAAAAATGCCATGGGTAATTTGATAGGGATCGCATTGAATCTAGATTGCTTTGGGTATTATAGTCATTTTTACAATAATGATTCTTCTAATCCAAGAACATGGTATGTTTCTCCATCTGTTGGTATTATCTTTAATTTCTTTCATCAGTGTCTTATAGTTTTCTGCATACAGGTCCTTTGTCTCCCTAGGTAGGTTTATTTCTAGGTATTTTATTCTTTTTGTTGCAGTGGTAAGTGGGAGTGTTTCCTTAATTTCTCTTTCAGATTTTTCATCATTGGTGTATAGGAATGCAAGAGATTTCTGTGCATTAATTTTGTATCCTGCAACTTTACCAAATTCATTGATTAGCTCTAGTAGTTCTCTAGTGGCACCTTTCAGATTCTGTATGTATAGTATCATGTCATCTGCAAACAGTGACAACTTTACTTCTTTTCCAATTTGTATTCCTTTTATTTCTTTTTCTTCTCTGATTGCCGTGGCTAGGACTTCCAAAACTATGTTGAATAATAGTGGTGAGAGTTGACGTCCTTGTCTTATTCATGATCTTAGAGGAATGCTCTCAGTTTTTCACCATTGGGAATGATGTTGGCTGTGGGTTTGCTGTATATGGCCTTTATTATGTTAAGGTAGGGTCCCTATATGCCCACTTTCTGGAGAGTTTTTATCATAAATAGGTGTTGAATTTTGTCAAAAGCTTTTTCTGCATCTCTTGAAATGATCATATGGTTTTTCTTCTTCAGTTTTTTAATATGGTGTATCACATTGATTGATTTGCATATATTGAAGAATCCTTGCATCCCTGGGATAAATCCCACTTGATCATGGTGTATTATCCTTTTAATGTGTTGTTGGATTCTGTTTGCTAGTATTTTGTTGAGGATTTTTGCCTCATATTCATCAGTGATATTGGTCTGTAATTTTCTTTTTTTTGTAGCATCTTTTTCTGGATTTGGTATCAGGGTGATGGTGGGCTCATAGAATGAGTTTGGGAGTGTTCCTTTCTCTGCAACTTTTTGGAAGAGTTTGAGAAGGATGGGTGTTAGCTCTTCTCTAAATGTTTGGTAGAATTCATCTGTGAAGCCATCGAGTCCTGGACTTTTGTTTGTTGGAAGATTTTTAATCACAGTTTCAATTTCATTACTTGTGATTGGTCTGTTCATATTTTCTGTTTCTTCCTGGTTCAGTCTTGGAAGGTTATACCTTTCTAAGAATTTGTCCATTTCTTCCAGGTTGTCCATTTTATTGGCATAGAGTTGCTTGTAGTAATCTCTTAGGATGCTTTGTATTTCTGCGGTGTCTGTTGTAACTTCTCCTTTTTCATTTCTAATTTTATTGATTTGAGTTCTCTTCCTCTTTTATTTGATGCGTCTATCTAATGTTTTATCAATTTTGTTTATCTTCTCAAAGAAGCAGCTTTTAGTTTTATTGATCTTGCTATTGTTTTCTTCGTTTCTATTTCATTTACTTCTGCTCTGATGTTTATGATTTCTTTCCTTCTGCTAACTTTGGGTTTTGTTTGTTCATTTTCTAGTTCCTTTAGGTGTAAGGTTAGATTGTTTGAGATTTTTCTTGTTTCTTGAGGTAGGCTTGTATAACTATAAACTTCCCTCTTAAAACTGCTTTTGCTGCATCCCATAGGTTTTGGATCGTTGTGTTCTCATTGTCATTTGTCTCTAGGTATTTTTTGATTTCCTCTTTGATTTCTTCAGTGATCTCTTGATTATTTAGTTACATATTGTTTAGCCTCCATGTGTTTGTGTTTTTTACGATTTTTGCCTGTAATTCATTTCTAATCTCATAGCGTTGTGGTCAGAAAAGATGCTTGATATGCTTTCAGTTTTCTTAAATTTACTGACGCTTGATTTGTGTTCCAAGATGTGATCTATCCTGGAGAATGTTCCATGCGCACTTGAGAAGAAAGTGTAATCTCCTGTTTTTGCATGGAATGTCCTGTAAATATCAATTAAATCTATCTGGTCTAATGTGTCATTTAAAGCTTCTGTTTCCTTATTTATTTTCATTTTGGATGATCTGTCCACTGGTGTAAGTGAGGTGTTAAAGTCCCACACTATTATTGTGTTACTGTCGATTTCCTCTTTTATAGCTGTTAGCAGTTGCCTTATGTATTGAGATGCTCCTATGTTGGGTGCATATATATTTATAATTGTTATATCTTCTTGGATTGATCCCTCGATCATTATGTAGTGTCCTTCCTTGTCTCTTGTAGCGTTCTTTATTTTAACGTCTATTTTATCTGATATGAGTATTGCTACTCCAGCTTTCTTTTGATTTCCATTAGCATGGAATATCATTTTCCATGCCCTTACTTTCAGTTTGTATGTGTCCCTATGTCTGAAGTGTGTCTCTTGTAGACAGCATATATATGGGTCTTGTTTTTGTATCCATTCAGCAAGCCTGTGTTTTTGGTTGGAGCATTTAATCCATTCACTTTTAAGGTAATTATTGACATGTATGTTCCTATTACCATTTTCTTAATTGTTTTGGGTTTGCTTTTGTAGGTCCTTTCTTCTCTTTTGTTTCCCACTTATAGAAGTTCCTTTAGCATTTGTTGTAGAGCTAGTTTGGTGGTGCTGAATTCTCCTAGGTTTTGCTTGTCTGTAAAGCTTTGGATTTCTCCATCGAATCTGAATGAGATCCGTGCCGGGTACAGTAATCTTGGTTGTAGGTTCTTTCCTTTCATCACTTTAAGTATATTATGCCATCTGCTTCAGGCCTGTACACTTTCTGCTGAGAAATCAGCTGTTAACCTTATGGGAGTTCCCTTGTATGTTATTTGTGATTTTTCCCTTACTGCTTTCAGTAATTATTCTTTGTCTTTAATTTTTGCCAGTTTGATTACTATGTCTCTCAGTGTGTTTCTCCTTGGCTTTTTCCTGTATGGGACTCTCTGAGCTTCTTGGACTTGGGTGGCTATTTCCTTTCCCATGTTAGGGAAGTTTTCAACTATAATCTCTTCAAATATTTTCTCTGGTCCTTTCTCTCTCTCTTCTCCTTCTGGGACCCCTATAATGTGAATGTCATTGCATTTAATATTGTCCCAGAGGTCTCTTAGGCTGTCTTCATTGCTTTTCATTTTTTTTTGTTTATTCTTTTTCTCAGCTGTGAATTCCACCATTTTGTCTTCCAGGTCCCTTATCCGTTCTTCTGCCTCAGTTATTCTGCTATTGACTCCTTCTAATGTAGTTTTCATTTCAGTTATTGTATTGTTCATCTCTGTTTGTTTGTTCTTTAATTCTTCTAGTTCTTTGTTAAACATTTCTTGCATCTTCTCGATCTTTGCCTACATTCTTTTTCTGAGGTCCTGGATCATCTTCACTATCATTATTCTGAATTCTTTTTCTGGAAGTTTGCCTATCTTCACTTCATTTAGTTGTTTTTCTGGGGTTTTATCTTGTTCCTTCATCTGGTACATAGCCGTCTGCCTTTTCATCTTGTCTCTCTTTCTGTGAATGTGGTTTTTGTTCCATAGGCTGCAGGGTTGTAGTTCTTCTTGCTTCTGCTCTTTGTCCTCTGGTGGATGTGGCTATCTAAGAGGATTGAGCAAATTTCCTGATGTTAGGGGCTGGTGGTGGGCATAGCTGGGTGTTGCTCTGGTGGACAGAGGTCAGTAAAACTTTAATATGCTTGTCTGCTGATGGATGGTTCTGGGTTCCCTCCCTGTTGGTTGCTTGGCCTGAGGCAACCGAATACTGGAGCTTACCTGGCTCTTTGGTGGAGCTAATGGCAGACTCTGGGAGGGCCCACACCAAGGAATACTTCCCAGAGCTTCTTCTGCCAGTGTCCTTGTCCTCATGGTGAGCCACGGTGAGCAAGTAGGTCTGGTAAGTCTTCCCTAGGGTCACTGCTCCTTCCCCTGTGTCCCGATGTGCACACTGCTTTGTGCGTGCCCTCCAAGAGTGGAGTGTCTCTTTCCCCTAGTCTTGTCAGAGTCCTGCAGTCAAATCCTGCTAGGCTTCAAAGTCTGATTCTCTAGGAATTCCTCCTCCCGTTGCTGGACCCCAGGTTGGGGAGCCTGACATGTGGCTCAGAACCTCCACTCCGGTGGGTGAACTTCTTTGGTATAAGTGTTCTCCGTTCTGTGAGTCACCCACCCAGCAGTTATGGTATTTGATTTTATTGTGATTGCGCTCCTCCTACCGTCTCATTGTGGCTTCTCCCTTTTCTTTGGATGTGGGGTATCATTTTTAGTGAGTGCCAGTGTCTTCCTGTCGATGATTGTTCAGCAGTTAGTTTTGATTCTAGTGTCTCGCAAGACAGAGTGAGAGCACGTCCTTCTACTCTGCCATCTTGGTTTGTGGGGGAACAGTGTTTCTTAAGCTTAAGTCTGAATCACAGTCACTTGTGGGTGGTTTGTTAAAAACCTATTGCTGGGACCCACTCCCAGGCTTCTCCAGAGAAACAGAACCAATAGGTTGTGTGTATGTATAGGGGTGTGTGTGTGTGTGTGTGTGTGTATGTATGTGTATGCCTGGCATGTAAGATGCTCACTGGATGGAAGTTAATTTCTCTAACTTTAGAAACCAAGAGATTAGTGTAATCTCTTCCTAGATTGGGAATTCTAGATTGGGAATTCCCCTAAATGCTTTTATTGTTCAACATGTCATCGCCCCATGCTTTTAAATACAGTGATTTTAATTAGAATATTGATAATAAAGGGGTGTTACCATTTCTATAATGATCTTCAGAATTTTTTTGGAGTGTATATTTCCTGTATACTATTGGTCTAGATTTCTGAAATGCATAGAAATTGATTCTCACTGACAAAGGCCTTTTTTGAAACCTTACATAAAAATATCATATTTTCTCAGTCAAAAAGCACATTGGAGAGATTTGATATATTTACCACATAAAAGGTGGTTCTGTTTCACATTATTTAAAAATAAGCAAATGTATAACTTTGTCAGATGACACAGTTGTGTGATATGAATAGCTATCATTTGAGATTTATAATGGCATCCAAGCTACTCATGTATGTATGAGTTATTATTAGAAGCCTGTGTTTTGTTTTGTTTTGTTTTTGTGGTTCGCGGGCCTCTCACTGCTGTGGCCTCTCCCGTTGCGGAGCACAGGCTCCAGACGCGCAGGCTCAGCGGCCATGACTCACGGGCCCAGCCACTCCGCGGCATGTGGGATCTTCCCGGACCAGGGCACGAACCCGTGTCCCCTGCATCGGCAGGTAGACTGTCAACCACTGCGCCAGCAGGGAAGCCCTAGAAGTCTGAGTTTTAAGAGAGATATGTAAAATATTACTTTACTGGTCTGATATGGGAATAGGAGAGACTTTAATCATAAAATTACTACTTGTATAAATGCTTAGTTTTAGGTAAAATGTTGCAGAATGCCATTCACATACATAATTCAAATCCCTTAGGTACTTAAAGAGAATTCTCAGGACAAAAGAAACCTTGGGGTTTTTTCCTAGGCTGTGATAAAGTTGAAAACTAAAAAAAAATTCTGTAAAACCTAATATTAGTTCACGTTATATGACAAAAGGGTTGAGCAAATTCACCTCTAAACAATTGGATTTTACTAACTGACTTGTACAGGTGGATACCAGGCATGGTGGACTGTCTGGTAAGCATCTCTGAAAAGTATCCATGCTGCTCTAAAATCTTCCAGGAAGGCTGAAACTAGGATTCTTCTTGCAAAGCTACAAATACAGTGATATTAGAAATGTACATAAGATTAAAAAACAACAACAACACAAAAAAACTCAAGTTGTAAAGGGGAAAAAATCTCATCATAAGTGTTAAGCAATTGTAGACCAGGTCATTGCGTGGGTATGCCATTGCGTGGTAATCTGACACTTGAATCTCTAGGGCACACTTCAATACTCTCCATTTAGATGAGTATAGTAGTTTCTGTTCTGTGTGGCTGTGTGAGCCGGCATACTTCTCATTTCCTAATGAGCACCAGATTCTCCCCCTGTGTAAATTAAGGGCTTTTGGAATCCGCTACCAGGCCACAAGAGTATCATTCAGTACATTGAAGTAGTAATTTACTAAATGGGACCCTCATGGCCCAAAAGAGTTCATGCAGCTTCCCAAATGCCTACCTTAACCAGGCGATGGTTTATTATCTGGAGAACCTAATGAGTATTCAATTACAATATTATATTTAGAAAAGGAGACTGGTATTTCCCCAGAAATTGTAGCTCTGCTTTATGCTTTATCTCTGTTAGAGTTGTTAGGTTATTTTTAGTCTTCTTATTCCCACTGGGCTTTTTCCTCTCTTATATTTTATATTTTACTTCTGTTAGGGTGCTTAGATAACATTCCCTTACCTCCAGCTAATGATTCTATTGGATTTTAGTTATCATAATTGTTTCCCTAGTTGGCTTCACTTGAAAGAATGATTATTAGGAAAGGTGATAAACATTGAAAAGTCTGCCACTTGGTTTCATTCATTATTCTTCCAATTCCTTTTCAATAATGTGTTCTTCTTGGAAATTTAAAAAACACTAAATTTTTGACTAAGGTTTTATTGCAGCATTAATAGTACAGCATTCTCTGTCTAGATATTCTGCTATTATTCAGAAATGACTACTTCAGAATTATTTTGAACTTTTAAAAGATTATCTCTGTTAATTCACTCTATGAAATTTTAAAACACAACTAAAAAAATTAAATTTGATATCATATAATTAATTTAAAAAATCATGGCATTAGAATTTCACATTGCTTCTGAGATTTTAAATTTGATTTGTTTTTAGTTAATAGGACAATATTATTCTTTTTTTAAACATCTTTATTGGAGTATAATTGCTTTACAGTGGTGTGTTAGTCTCTGCTTTATAACAAAGTGAATCAGCTATACATATACATATATCCCCATATCTCCTCCCTCTTGCGTCTCTCTCTCACCCAACAATATTATTCTTGCAGTAAATGTAGAAGGCTAAGATGCTCTCATTTTTATATTCTCTAGGTGGCAGCTTAGCTCCACCTTTAAAAATTTCCCTTTTAGTATTTTTCTCACTGGCATTTCATTTAAAAACTGGTAACATAATGCACAACAATATGTAAAATGAATACAGCCAAACATGAT
This sequence comes from Globicephala melas, assembly GCF_963455315.2. Taxonomy (NCBI): domain Eukaryota; kingdom Metazoa; phylum Chordata; class Mammalia; order Artiodactyla; family Delphinidae; genus Globicephala; species Globicephala melas. The sequence goes on from NC_083315.2 coordinate 118,330,780, forward strand.
CTGCCTGCTTTTAATGTCTTGACAAGGTTTTTCATGCAGTACACTGCTGATTTTAGTTGAGAAACATAGATATACAGTCTTCCAAAAAGTGCTCTCATTCACCATTTTCCTTATACGAAGGTCAGTAGCCGGATCTTTTATGATGGAGCTGTAGTATAAGGCATCAGCCTTGTCTAGATTTTTACTTTTCTGCATGTGTTGTTGAGCCGATTGTCATGCTGTTTAATCACATCTGGGATGTATGTATATCCCTTTCTCTGTTACAGGTACATGAACAGCTGAGTCTGAATGTCATCCTTATTCCGTTCAGTTAGAGCCCAAATATAGTCCTAAGAATTATGAAAATAGTAGCTTAACTCCAGAATAAGAGGTCACATTATCTTGTAGAACAAAATCTCAGCTGGGAGTGATTTTGACTCTCAGGGGATATTTGGCAATGTCTGGAGACATTTTTGATTGTTCCAACTTGGGGGGAGGGGAATACTATTAGCATCTAGTGGTTATAGGCCAGGGATTCTGTTAAACATGCTTTAGTGCAGAAGATAATCCCCCCAAACAAAGATTTATTTGGCCCAAAATGTTAATAGTGCTGAGGTTGAGAAATGCTGTTGTAGGGAAATAGAGCTATAGTTTTATAATATCAAAATCAGTGCAAAATCTTAATAATCACTGTAATGAATTCTTTTAAGAGAGGTTTACTGAAGGTCATAAACATCATAAATATCCTTTACAAAAACAGCTTGTTTGATTAATTTAGTAACAAATTTCTCATGAATCTATTCCTTTTCCCTATTGTCCCACTTATTTTTATCTCATATGGTTAAAAAAAAAGCTGTGCCCTTGTATTACGTTTTTTAATTCAAAAGTCATTGCTCAAGTCTTATTCTGCATATCTAAAACTCAGGAAATCTCTTTGTGAAAATATTTATTGTATTTACTGAGTACATAAAGAGGTAGTCTGCACAGCTGTCAAGATCGATGTACAATTTTCTTTCTATTTTGTAAGTCAATTTTATTAAAACAGGTTTGAGATGTCTCAAGTTTATCAAACCTATTGACTGTGGACTATATTAATTAAAATTACTGAAAATCAAGTTTTGAGAATACTGAAGTTCCCAAAGAGTTTAGTGTAAAAGAAGCTACTTAATTTATCTTTGCCAAGAGGTTGTGAAACAATGACAGACTTGTTTAGTATCCTGAATTTGTGCTTCAGATACAATTTATCATCATGTTTTGCCTGAAGAGCCATTATGTGACACAATTAAGAATACATACCATATATGGATTAATCAAGTAATACAGTGAGATGTTTTGGCGACCTTATGCTCTTCTCAGATCAGTACTTTTTCAACTGACACCTTATTCTAAATCCCCATACATAAAATGGATTAAATTTGAGTTACTTTTTTTGTAAGGATGAAGGCCTGCCTTGCTTTTTGCAGCAGCCACAGGGTACCGTCTCAGAAATCCAGCCTTTTGTTGAAAACAGTTTGAAAATCACTGGCCTAGAACATGGGTATGTCAAACTTTCTTTAATAACTGAATTTTGTTTTTTTGGCATGTAAGTGTGCATCTGAAGGGGGAAAAAAACAAAGACAAAATCCTATCTTGACTCCATATCCCTTCTTGCTACTATCCTCCTTTCTTCACTCCTTTCCCCAGCAAAACTTTTACATACCTTGCCTCACTTTCTCACCTTTAATTCACTCCTAAAACTACTCATCTGCTTTTAGCTCTGCTATTCCAGACACTGCTTTTGTCATGATCTCCAGCTGCCTTCCTGGCGCTACACTTGATGGTCACTTTACTCTCATTTTGCTCCACTTCTCAAAAACCATTGATGAAATTGACCCCTTCTTCCTTTTTCAAACAATATTCTGGTTCTCCTTTTTTCTTATTGGCTTCTTTGTAATCTTTCTTTACTCTAAGTGTTGGAATTCTTCAGGACTAGGTCTTGAGCTCTCCTATTCTTCTCTGTAAACTTTCTGGGTTTTCTGATTAATTTCTGTGATCTTAAATACCATCCATATGTTGGTAACTCCCATCTTTTACACCTTCAGGCCAGACATTTCCTCTGAGCTCCAGATCTACACACCAAGTTGCCTATTTGAAACATTTTCCTGGATATCTCTTCTCATCTGCCATCCAGAGTCACTCAAACTAGAAACCCAGGAGTCATTCTTTATTTTCCATCTTCCTTCATCATCTGTGTCCACCATCAGAAACATCCGTCTGTACTTTCTCCAATCATATGCTTCAAACCTTTCTACACCTCTCATTCTCTACGGCTGCCATGTTTAGGTATGTCTCCATAATTTCGCATTTCAAGAGCCTCCTAAGTCATCTTTCTGTTTCTACCCTTGCCCTGCCCTCATCCATTTTCCACAAGGCCACCAGAGTGGTATTTTAAATAACAAATTGATTACGTATCTTTCCTGCTTACAATTCTTACCTAGCTTCCTATTGCACGTGGAATAAAATACGAACTCCATACTATGGTCTGGGTCTGCTTCTCCAGTTTTGGTTTCTGTCACTTCAACTTCTCTTCTACTAATGTTCTAGATGTGCTGACATGGAGCATCTAGAAGAGACTGAATTCTTTTTTTAAGAATTCAGGGTATTAAGTTCTCCTCCCTGGCTCTGTGCATGCCTAGTTCTTTTTCATCCTTCAGGTCTTATCTTAAAAATCATCTCCCTAATCAATATATATTAACTTTCTGCTATTTTAAATCTTATTTATTTATCTGTTCATTTGTTCATTGTCTGACTTACTAGAATTTAGGCTTCTTGAGGAGAGGGATCTGGTCTTTCTTCCTTGCCAGGAAGCTGGTCGTCACTCAGCACACGTTTGATGAATGCATTAACGAGTTATTGTACTAAGTAATCATCAGATTATATAAGAGGGTCCAACATAATAGACATGTATACATATGCTTGCCCTATATATCTTGGCTTTAGAAAGGAGATGACTAAAGAGGGACATAGCATATCGGTGTCTAGTATTTGAAGACATAATTTGGAAAATAGGATTAGACATGGATTTGGCAACTAGAAAACAAAACTGAGAGTATGAGTGGAAGTTAAACTGGAACAAACAGTTGAATAGTAGGTGCTTGGGAGATGGCAAGCTTCGTCTCACTGAAGATGTTCAACTAGAGAGCCGGATGACAGCCTGTCTGGCAAGTGGTGGTGGGATTTCTTGCTTTACATTGGAACTTGATCTAGGGACTTCAAAGGGCTCTTCCCTCTCTGAGATGCTTGGATTTTGTGATTACAGAGGAGTACTTACTGGTATCTCCTAGCATTAATCTGTGATTGTATGGGTTATTCTTCTTCAAGTCACACTTTATTCGATGTCCTCTTAAGACCTCACTGTTCTCTCAGAAATAATAATAATGCAGAAGCTAAGGAAGCCATTTTGGGGCTTCCCTGGTGGCGCAGTGGTTGAGCGTCCGCCTGCTGATGCAGGGGACACGGGTTCGTGCCCCGGTCCGGGAAGATCCCACATGCCGCGGAGCAGCTAGGCCCGTGAGCCATGGCCGCTGAGCCTGCGCGTCCGGAGCCTGTGCTCCACAACGGGAGAGGCCACAACAGTGAGAGGCCCGCATACCGCAAAAAAAAAAAAAAAAAAAAAAAGAAGCCATTTTTTTCCTGTTTCTATTTTGTTTGAGAAAGAAATGTTAGATAATAAAAGAAGAATTAGATAGAAAATATCTTCTTGATGGCTTAATCTTTTAATAAACATGTCTAAAAAAAGCAGATCAGTGTGTGCTTTGGCATTACTTTCAAATCCTTTTCTTAAACTTATGGAAAACAGAATCAATAGGAACACACTTTTGTTTATTCAGTATTCTTAAAAGTTACCATCATGACTGGAGTTGGGATAGGGGGGTCAGTTCCAAAACAACTCTGCATATTACATTTTGAACTTTACTTTTTAATAGCATCATAAACCTCCCATCGTATCCTTCAATATTTCCTATGGAATTTCTTATTTATCTTCAGTCATAAGCTAATGTATTTGATGTGAGAAATAGAGGAATAATGACTTAGAATTCTCCAAACATTAATTGGCTGACTTCTGGAAATCATAAAACAACTCTGGCTAGGTCTTATTGAGCACAGCATTAGGAGAGGTTCAAAGTCCATATTCAACTGAAGAAAAGTCACATCCTCAAAGGTGGTTTATGTTTTCTCATCAACAATTCACACAAAATTTTTCTTTATGTCATGTGATAGTATGTGACTCTGCAGGGACAAGTACAAGAAAAGCTACATTCAGTCATTTGGTATGACTGAAAACTGTGTGTTTTGTCGTGAAGTCATTTTCAGAAGTTACGGTATATATAATAACTCTTCTTTCAAATAATGTAGAATTATATGCTAATTTGAATGATTTGGATATGATTTGTCCATAACTTTTAATGTTACTCCGGCCATTTTTTTATCCAATTAAGTCTAGACACCATAAAAAACCCAATGCCCTATGTGTGTGTGTGTATATACCTATTTGCTTTATGATTTTCTTTATGTTATCCATTTCTAGTTTCACTTCTTTCTTTCTCTTTGCTTTCCTTATTTTCCAAGAGCAATGTATCAGTAAATATCTCTTGAAGCTTGCCATGTGAAGGACATTGTATAATATCTTCCACTTTACTTCTTTACTCTGAAGAACTTGGCCTTAGTACTGTAGTCAGCCCTTTGTTATTCTAGCTATTGCAGGTAGAAGTTAGTTTTGTTGATGTTCATAAATTCTTTTGTTTTGGCCCTCTATCTACTATTTCCTAAACTTCTTGTCTTCATCTTTATTCTACTATGGCATTTTGAACGTATCCCTCTTTGCCTTTTGGGACTCCTTTCCATCATAGTTTTTACTGTGAAGTACTGTATTAGTTTTCTGTTGGTGTGCTAAGAAATGACCGTAAATTTAGTGGCACAAAGCAACATGAATTTATTACCTTATAGTTCTGGAAGTCAGCAGTCTGAAATGATTCTCAGTTAACAAAAATCAAGGTGTTGGCAATTCTGCATTCCTTTCTGGAGGCTCTTGGGGGAGAATTCATTTTCTTGCCTTTTCCAGTTTCCAAAAGCCATCTGCACTCCTTGGCTCGTTTCCTCCATCTTCAAAGGCAGCAACTATGGTCAAGTCTTGGTCATATCAAATTACTCCAGAACAACCCCTCTTCTGCCTTCTTCTGCAACCTTAATCCCCCTTTGCCGTATAATAGGCAACATATTCACAGGTTCTGAGGATTAGGCTGTAGATATCTTTGGGGGCCCATTATTATGCCTCTCATGAATACTTACCTCTTTTTCTTTTGATGTTTGCAACCCTGCAGCCAAGCCACTCTCCACTCAATAGGAGGAAGCTCCCCTGTTCCATTTAGTTGCTCCTGTGGTTTTTACATTTGTCTCTGGCTGCCTGGTCTCTGCTGACTCTGAATAATTATGTAAAATATACTTGCTTGTTGGCTTTTTGTAGTTAAAGCACATTTAAACCACAATTAAATTGCTTTGATATCTAAATAACTTTGGAAAAAATAAGTAAAGACTGCTGACCACCTTATTCTCCCTTTATTTAAATTATTTATATTGGATCTGTTTTCTTCCTTTTTCCTTTGCAAAATATCTAACTATTTTCATGCCATTAGAGATATAACAGAGCAATGTAAAAAACAGAACTACTCTGAGAAAACATTTTACTTATTAATCATTTTATTTTATTTATTTATTTATTTTTTCTTTTGCTGTACGTGGGCATATCACTGTTGTGGCCTCTCCCGTTGCGGAGCACAGGCTCCGGACGTGCAGGCTCAGTGGCCATGGGTCACGGGCCCAGCCACTCCGCGGCATGTGGGATCCTCCCGGACTGGGGCACGAACCCACGTCCCCTGCATCGACAGGCGGACTCCCAACCACTGCGCCACCAGGGAAGCCCTCATTTTATTTTTATTTGCCACTTCTTTTTACCATTTTTGTGATTTACTATAAATTGTATAAATGATTCATAATTGCTCCCTTCTCATTTTAGTTTTGATATGAACCTATAAATTGTACTTCTGCCAGAGTCTTTCTGTGCTTTAAAGTATGTTTATCCTATTTTTTTCTGTTTATGGATAAACTAGGTATTTAATTCTAGCAACATGTTTTTGAGATAAAAGCTTTTGGTTTCAAAGAATACTGGTGATCTTCAGTAATTAAGACTGTATACTTACCAAGCTCTCTAAATTCCAGTGTGTAAGACATTTCTGTAGGTGATGAGCTTATTACTTATATGCTGTTTAATGCTTACATGATTTCTCTTAGACACAAAGGGACAAGTGACGTATACTTAAACATATCCCTATCTTGATATTTGGAATGTTGTTCTTTTGTAACATAAAAAGAAGAGTATTATTTACATTTTCTGTGAAATAAATGAGAAGACCAAACCTACATGGATTTTGAATTGATCAGGAGCAAGAATTTTGGCAATTCTCAGAAAGGAACTAATTTTCTCACAATTTAAATTTACTTTTCACCAGAGCAAAGATATTCATGTGTTTCTGGACTATATCAATTCATTGAACTCTACCTGTTCTGAATAAAGAGCTTCTGTATGCAATCAATGAAGCCAAGCAAAACACTACAGTTTCTGAGTTCAGTACAAATTATTTCCCATTATAAGGGATCCCTATCATTGAGAAATATCTTCTCTATTCACATCAATGATGAGAAAATGACATCCTGTTTCTTTCAATTATATGCGTATGTTCCCTTTAAGACCCAACATATTAGCATTGCTGACTCTTCAGGCTGACCTCTTTTTTTTTAAAAATAAATTTATTTATTTATTTTGGGCTGCATTGGGTCTTCATTGTTGTGCGTGGGCTTTCTCTAGTTGTGGCGAGTTGGGGCTACTCTTTGTTGTGGTGCACAGGCTTCTTATTGTGGTGGTTTCTCTTGTTGCAGAGCATGGGTTCTAGGTGCATGAGCTTCAGTACTTGTGGTGCATGGGCTCAGTAGCTGTGGCTCACGGGATCTAGAGCACAGGCTCAGTAGTTGTGGCACACAGGCTTAGCTGCTCCATGGCATGTGGGATCTTCCCGGACCAGGGCTCGAACCCGTGTCCCTTGCACTGGTGGATGGATTCTTAACCACTGCACCACCAGGGAAGTCCCAGGCTGACCTCTTTAATTAGGGTCAAATCAAGGAAATGAAATAAATACATGCAAATTCTGAGACTAAACTGAGAAAACTAGTCAACGAAATTTTTCTGTTCTCTGTGCAGAAGCACAAGCTTAGGACTTTTTATAAATCAAATAGAAATATATATATTTTTATTATGGCTTTTTAACTTGTTCTGAGTAGATTTTATGAACCTAATGAAAAAATTGAAAATAACTTCTCTAGCATAACTTCTGAGTGATAATATTGTACAGGGATCAGTATAAAGAAAGGAAAGAGTTTGATACAGTGACACTTAGAAGTGCTAAAAAGAAACCATTAGTTGGTAGTTTGTAACTGGTTCATTTTCCAAACATTGTAGGGTCTAGAGGAAAATGTGAACAACAGAATCTCCAGGTTTAGTTTTTGATATTTTTATGGTAGGCTGACAAGAGCTTGAAGGTTGGGGCATTTATTTTGAAATAATGAGAGAAGTTTTTGCTTTCTGAATTAGTTAGAGAGTTGGTACTAAAACTGCCCCAAGGCATGGACTGTGAATCCAAGTGTATCCACACCGAGCCATCTTTCATTTAAGTCTGTTTAATAAATCATCTTCCTAACTGGAGCTTGGGGTATAAAGGTTCATGCCTCTGGCTCAACTGAAAAGGAGAAAAAGATCAGGATCATGGCAGTTTTAAGAAATGTAATTTTATTTTCAACTTTGGTTTTCTGACATACAAGGAAAAAGTGCTATTTAAAAAATATTCCTACTTGGATAAAAGCAGCTGCTCCTAGATGGTGCAAAATAATAAAATTTGAAAAGCTGGAAATGGCCCAGCTTTTGTCCAGGATTCAGTGAATTTCATGGAGCAAGTGCTAGACTGAAGATTTATGAGGACAGGGTTAGGTGACCATTGATTGCTGAATGAATTAATAAAAGAGTGAAAATTTAAGTTTCTTTGACTCCTTCAGATCTCAGACAAGTTATTTAGATATGGATAAGGATATAGGTTTTGCTACCATTGCTGGAGAGATGGACCTTGGCATTTTTTCCCATGAAGCTTGTGGGTTCTCTCTGGTCAACAATTTCATGGGAACTTGATGAATACTTTACATTTGGTTACTAAACAGGTTTATAAGCCATTCATAAAAGTAATGTGATTTGTTTTGGGGGCAAAGGTTCGGTAGTTTCATGCATTCACTCAGTAAGTAAATGTTTGTTGAGTGCCTACTATATGCCTGGCAGTGGCTAGTACCCTAGCCTTATATAATACATATGTCCCTCTGCTCTTGGAGAAGTAGACATGTAAGCAGTTAAAAATCAATATAGAATAAGTTCTATAATGGATGAAGAACAATACATCACAGAAGCATGTAAGATAAGGATCAAACCCAGATTTGCGGGATTAGGAAACACCTTCTAGAGGAAGAACATCTCAGCTGAAACCTTAATTTAAAATAGGAGCCTGCTAGCGGAGGGAGGCAGAAAGGGTGTTTGAGGCAGGAGAGCTTGGTGAAATTTAGGAACTGGAAGCACTTTAGTCACCCTTCAGAGTGAAGAGTGGAGTGAACTGAAGCTGCCATGGTAAGCAGAAGCCAACTTCAGAAGGGCCTTGAAGCCATGGCAAGGAGTTCAGAATGTGTCCTTAGAGTTTAATTAAAATAGTAATTGAGTAGGTGACTAGTAAGAGCCAAGGATGATGGGAAGCCATTGAAAGCTTTTAAGGAAAGGAACTACATAATAAGACTTTTATTAGAACACTGTCACTGGTTGTAGGGTGAAAAACAGATGGAGAGGACTCAAGGCTGATTGTAGCAGCCTAGTGAGAGGCAATTATAACCTGAAGCAGAGAGGTGGCCATGGGGATTGCGTGATATGGGCAGATTTAGAAGATTGTTATGAGAAAGAATGCCCAGATCTTGGTGATCAGTTGGGCATGATGTACGTGAAAGACCAAGGAGTTCAGGATGACTCCCAGGTTTGAGTCACAAAGTGCTATATGGTACCATTTTCTGAGGAAGGAGGACCCAAATGAGACAGAAATATAAGTTCAGTTTCAGGCATGTTAAGTTTTAGGTACCTGAGTAGATGCTAGTTACATAGGTAAGACTAAAACTATAGAAAAAGATCTGAATGAAAGACACATATTTGAGGATCATCAGCCTAAGGGTGGAAAAGAAACCCTGGAAATTGATCCAGTTGCTCATGGTGAACATGTAGAGTCTTATAGCATGATCCTTAGAGACACAAGTTTTTAACAAATGGACAGAGGAAGAGGAATTGGCCAGGGAGACTGAGAACAAGTGAACAGATAGTTAAGAGGTACATCAAGAGAGTGTGGTGTCAAGGAAGCTAAGGAAAGAAAATATTTCGAGAAGGAAATGCTCAGCAGAGGCCATGCTGTGGTGCGTTGAAGACAAGACTCAGTAATAAGGTGGTTGTCAGTATCTTGCCAGCTTCCTTGAAGGGGGAGGGCAGAAATCACTTCACAGGTAAGAAGTATGTGGGTGGTGAGCACGTGGAGAAAGAGAGCAAGAGCATACACACTGCTTTAGGGAAGTTTGAATGTGAAGAAAGCCGAACAAGATAGTAGTAATGCTAGATAGCTAAGGGATCTAGGGAAAGGTCTATTTTTTTTTTTTTTGTCAGTTTGTTTTAATGAGTGAGTCCAGAGTATGTTCAAATACAGATGAAAAGAAGAGCTTAAAGATGAAGTAAGAGGAGCAGGTTTGCGGTTGGATAATTGAAAGAAAAAAAAGATCCCTGAAGAGGCAAGAGAGGACAGAGTCCCAAGGTAGCTGTACCAGGGTCAGGGTGGGGCTAGGTTTAGGCAAGAAACAGCACATTGGTGGGCTGACAGTGATGGTAGGACGTGGTGGAAGTTGGACGTTTGAGGAGCTTGAAAAATGTTTCTGATGGTAGCTGTGGGAAATAAAAGAAAGCTAAAAAAACACAGATAAGTTGCCAAACAGATGGAGGACCTAGTACAAGTTGAATGCCATGAAACTATAGTGACACCAATATGATTATGTGATTTTTTTTTTTTTCTCCAGCAGTGCCCAAGTCCTGAGCTTTGGCAAGGAGAGAGCAGACATTGTGGGTGTTTTCTAACTGGGTGTGAGTGAAATGCAACGGGACAAGGTAAATGGGACATTTATAAGCAAGCATCTGAAGCGATGAACTAGACACTTGTCTCCAAGCTTTTTTGTTCTCATGTTCTCAAAAGCATTTTGAAAAAGTGGCTACTCAGACACTTTTTAAAGTGGAAATCTAAAAAATGTTAACACAAATTTAAATATCATAAAATTAAATAGTCGCAAAAGTTGTTTTTTATGGTTTATTTTATGTAATATACATACATTAAATGTATTTTTATCCAAATCTTAGAGCTGTAGGTTTAGCTTATTCAATTTATAGAGCATGTCCTTCAGATAATTAGGTATCATTGTGAAACTAATCAGCCAAATCAGAGTTACTTTTCATCAGAAAAGGTTTGATTTTATTTTAAAATTCATAGGTTGTGAATCTAACACTCTTCTCACCTCTGTATTCTGAGATAATTGATTGATAGATGAGTGATTGATTGCTAGGTAGGTAGGTGAGTGGATAGATGGATAAAACAAGGCATGGATGAATAGATGGATACTTGTCTTGGGTACGTCTCCTGGATGAAACAAGGTCCCCCTGAATATCTTTCTGAAGGTTTTTGGCTTTACTTTCAAGAGTCTTTCCCTCGGGAAAGTGTCATTCTAGATTGGTTCCTATTTTTGATGCCTTGAACAGTTTTGCACCCTGGAACAACTCACCAAAATACAATTTAGGATAAGGAAGAGCATGACTTTCTTTTTTAAGGTGGAGAAGGGCAATGGGAAAGGCGAGAAAGGGTGGAATAATTGTTAGATGTTAAAGCTGGCAGGCAGGTCAGCTTTAGGAATGAGTTTTTGGAAGTTTAGATCTGGATATTTTTACCCTATTGCTATCTAAGTGTATTTATACTCTAGAAAGTCTTTGTGTCCATACTTCAGTCTGAAGACCATTGGACTATCGCGTAAAATCTAGGTCAAGATGAAGAATGAAGGTGGGAGGATGTGAGAAAACGGTCAAGGAGACTGAGATCTCCTAGTTTCAAAACCTGTAATTTTAATGGCTTATGTTTAGTATTGTTTTGTTTGTCTGCTTTGACATTCAGAGAATCTGTGTTGATCTTTATTGAACATGGAAGTATTAGGGCGCATTTATTGAACATGGAAATATTAGGGCACATTAATATTAGGAAATATTAGGGCACATAAAAACATTAGGGCTTGTGTTTCCATCAGGCACAGTGTAAAGAGAGTGGGCTTTGGAGCCCAACACACCTGGATTTGAATCCTTGCTCTACCACTTACTCACTGTGCCTACAGGCAAGCCAGTTATCCTTTCTGTGATCAGATTTCTCGTTTGTAAAATTAGATTTATTTATTTATTTATTATTATTTTTTTGCGGTACGCGGGCCTCTCACTGTTGTGGCCTCTCCCGTTGCGGAGCACAGACTCCGGACGCGCAGGCTCAGCAGCCATGGCTCATGGGCCCAGCTGCTCCACGGCATGTGGGATCTTCCCCGACTGGGGCACGAACCCGTGTCCCCTGCAACGGCAGGCGGACTCTCAACCACTGCGCCACCAGGGAAGGCTCATTTGTAAAATTAGAATAACAGAATCTACCTTGCAGGCTGTTATAAGTTTTAGAGATAACTGGTTCTTTTATTCAACAAATATTTACTGAGTGCCTACCACATGCCAAACACTGTTCAAAGAAATATTAAGAGCAAAATACCTCACACAGCATTTGGAACATACAAATAAACCAGTCAATGGCAACTAAAAGGGATGTGTTTGAGCGTAGGAAGCCTGTCATATTCCTCTGTGATAAAAGGCAGTAATTATTGGGTCAGAAGTGAAGGACAATTGCAAATGTCCAGTGTTAGTTTTTCCTGAAGCTTATAAGGTATTCAGGCCTAAGCTTACTTTTTTCCTCTCTCACTTTTATCAAAGTATAATTTTCAGTGAGTTAAAGACATGGCTTTCATGCACATATGAGAGAATACTTGTCAGAGATTTTACCTAACTCATTATTTAATGAGAGAACCAATATGAGGGTAAAACTGATTCCAAGAGCATTTATGGAACAAGGATGTATATGGTCCATCAGGGAAGCTATTAAAAAGTAAAAGAATGTTGGAATAAGATAGCTTGGTTAGATATAAAATTGTTACTGGCCCACAGGGCAACAAAACAGCAAACTTTAGGATTATCTTTTTGCTATGGGCTGAATGTTTGTGTCTTCTTGTCAAATTCATATGTTGAAATCCTAATGCTCAATGTGATGGCATTAGGAAGTAGGGCCTTTGGGGGGCGCTTAGGTCATGAGGATGAAGTCTGTATGAATGGGATTCGTGGTTTTATAAAAAAGACCTCAGAGACCTTCCTAGCCCTTCCACCATGGAAGGTCACAGCCAGAAGACAGCCAACTATGAACCGGGAAGGGGGCTCTCACCAGACGTTGAATCTGCTAGCACTTTGATCTTGGGCTTCCCCAGCCTCCAGAACTGTGAAAACCATGGGAAATGACAAGTTCTAAGGCTTTCTAAAATGCGTAAGCTGTACGTGTGTCATCATACACTCAATTAGCGCTCCTAAACTTAGACAGGCTTTGGGTAATGCCAAGACTCTAAAAATAATATACTACATAGGTTAAGAGAGACAAAGACACATTTCACTAAGAAAAAAATTAGGAAAAGGCAAAAAGAGGAGCTTATCATGATACTTTTGGGGTACCCCTATTAATCTCAGAAACTACTTCCCTATAACTGATTACATGTGTTGCACATTCCATAATGTGTAATATGGAAAAATAGTAAACACACAAGTATTGTCAATTTTGTGACATATTTGCTCAGAAATAGCTGTACTTATTATCTCAACAACCTTGTAGTTAGAGCAGACACATTATGCCTCTCATTTTAAGACTAAAACCATGAATTAGGAAGTGGTTCAGTGAAAGGGCCAAGACTATAAATCAGTGCTGCTATCTTGGCTCTAATCTATTGGACCTGACAGGCTGGAGATAGTTGTAAAAGCAGTCTGCAGTTTCCAGGTGAGTTATGTTCCTAAGGATCATTTGTAGGTCAGTTGTTTTGAACTTCACACATTTTCCCATAGTAATAAATAGCGTGATGAATAAAGGTTCTGCATCCAGCCCAGCCTGCCAAAGCCTTTAACCTATGATGCGTCTGTAGTTCAGTGATACAGAATCTTTCGCCATTAATTTCTACTGGAGAGTTAGTTCAGGGCTCTAATTTGGAATGCAGGGAGCATATTTTCCTGTGCCCTACCTTCTTCCACTTCAGCACCACTGCTGGGAGTGGAGAACTTTTCCAGCTTTAGACGGTGGAGGGTAGCTCTGGTGTGGCTGGGTGGAGAGAGTCTCCCACAAGGGCACCTGAGGGCATTTGATGCAGAATCACTGGAGAGAGCCCTGACACAGGTGCCTACGCAGGACAGAGACTGGAATTTTGTGGGAGTGAGTTTGAGAAGGGGATGCTGAAGGACTGGGTCAAAGCCTGTGTTGACAAAGGCAGACAGTTCTTAAAGCGGTAGACCTCTAGCAATGGGAGGAGAGTCCCAACCGTGCAAGGTGTGTAACATCTCCTTAAATGAGATCCACAGAACAGATTTGCAGGTACAGTGGTAAGAAAGACCAAAGTTGCTCTTTTGCTTTCTCCCTGTGGAGTTCAGCTTATTCAATAAACTGGTTGCATGTACTTAAATCTCCTTGTTGATTTTATAAAATGTACTGTCATGGAAATGGAAAATTAAACAATATTGAAAACTACAAAGAAAAATGTAAAAGTCACACAAATCCCTTTCATCCAGAGATAAGCATTATTAGTTTAAAGGTTTCAATCAGTATTGGGGAAACTATTTCAAAAGCGACTTTACAAACGACTCCATATACTTCTCCATAAGGGAGCCTGAGGTCCAATCCTCAATGACTAATAATTTTAGTATCTCTTCCCTATCATTTTTCCAGATTAGGTAATGTTACAGAACATCTCCAGCCTTCACTTTATTATCTAATACATTGGATCATCTAATTTCTTTTCTGGACTTTGTTATTGTCTTGTCACCTTTTCTCAAATTGATCTGTAAGTACTATGGAACAATGGAGGAAAATTCAATGTCAAAAAGTCTGAGCTAAATTCACAAAATACTGAACAGTGAAGGAGGACATATCCTTATTTATCCATGTGCTTGCTAATAGTAGGATTTGCCAATATTTTTTTTCTGTAGTGGCCCATCTGATAAGGGGAAAATATTTCTCATTGTTATTTCTAATTGAATTTCTAATTAAGGTTGATATTTTTTCCATATTTACATTGGAAATATGGAAAAAGTATTTTTTCCACATGTTCCATGTGTGTTTACAGGACACATGCCTGGGTGAGAGGTATGAACAAGAGTTGAGATTTGAAAACTGAGGGTATGCAGGTAACAGTGGATGGTCTAAGTACTGTTGAGGTTTAATTCATGATGGGCATCATTGGCAAGGGTGTGTGTATGTGTCTGTACATGTATACACATTGTAAGGGAGGGAATTTCTATTTAATCAGCATAACTATAAAGTTCCTGAAGTGATGGGGAATCCCATGTAGTAACTGGACATCTAGAGTTGTACCTGTGGGTCCCCCCCACTCCCCAATCCAATAGTGAAAAGTCTCTGGGAGGGTGGACAAGTAGGAGTTTTAATGAAAACAAAAAGTTACCCTTTTCTAACTAGAAACTGTGGATCAATACTTAACCTTAGTTTACGCATCTGTAAAATGGGGATAATAACAGTGCTCATCTCATTGGGCTATTGTTAAGATTCATTGAGAGAATACATATGAAATCATTAGCCCAGTGCCTAGAACATGGTAAACTCTCAATAAATGTTAGGTGTCATTAATTTTTTGTATGTAAAACAAGGGAGTTAACTAGGTGATCTTTAAGGCACCTTCCAGAGCTACAGATCCAGATTTATGATACTGAAAATATTTAGCTTTCTGTATTTGATCCATAATTTAAAGAAAAGCTGAGGACACAGCAGCTTTAAAATGAGCAAAAATGAGCTGGGTAATTACTCTCAATTTAAGCTATGTCTTCAGGAAAATGAATCGAGTAAGATTGTAATATATATAACGTAACCTGTAAGAAGGGGCTCTTACACAGTGAAAGACACAGTCAAGCCTCTAGAATAGAGCTGACAACATTTAATGCCACCTATTTAGCTAAGTTTACACTTTTTTTTTACATCTTTATTTGAGTAGAATTGCTTTACAATGTTGTGTTAGTTTCTGCTGTATAACAAAGTGAATCAGCTATTTGTATCCATATATCCCCATATCCCCTCCCTCTTGCGCCTTCCTCCCACCCCCTAAGTTTACAACTTTATAGAGAAATATGGAAAATAGCTCAAAACCTTGAAAATAAATTGTATAGAACACAAAGAACAGTTATCAGCCATCATTCTTTTCCACCTCTACTGAAAGTCAACAACTCCTATGCAGAAGTCACATGTAAATGTTTGCAGCAATGTTTGAAAAAAAAGAAACATAACAAGCTTATAAAACAGAGTTAGAGCTGTTGACCTGTCAGTATTTAGCCCTTCAAAACCAAGTCTTTGTAAGTTCAGCTCAGTATATTTAAATACTGAGCATAGTGATTTTCTCTTTTTAAAAAAATTTATTTATTTATTTTTATACAGCAGGTTCTCTACTATACATATTAGTATATATATGCCAAACCCAATTTCCCAATTCATCCCATCACCCCTTGCCCCGCTTTCCCTCCTTGGTGTCCATACGTTTGTTCTCTACATCTGTGTCTCTATTTCTGCCTTGCAAACCAGTTCATCTGTACCATTTTGTGAGATTCTACATACATGTGTTAAAATACGATATTGTTTTTCTTTTTCTGACTTACTTCACTCTGTATGACAGTCTCTAGGTCCATCCACATCTCTGCAAATGACCCAGTTTTGTTTCTTTTTATGGCTGAGTAATATTCCATTGTATATATGTACCACATCTTCTTTATCCATTTATCTGTCGATGGGCATTTAGGTTGCTTCCATGACCTGGGTATTGTGAATAGTGCTTCAATGAACATTGGGGTGCATGTGTCTTTTTGAATTATGGTTTTCTCTGGGTATATGCCCAGTAGTGGGATTGCTGAGTCATATGGTAGTTCTATTTATCATTTTTTAAGGAACCTCCATACTGTTCTCCATAGTGGCTGTATCAATTTACATTCCCACCAACAGTGCAAGAGGGTTCCCTTTACTCTACACCCTCTCCAGCATTTTTACTTTGTAAGTTTTCTGATAGTGGCCTTTCTGACCAGTGTGAGGTGATACCTCATTGTAGTTTTGATTTGCACTTCTCTAATAATTAGTGATGTTGAGCAGCTTTTCATGTGCCCATTGGCCATCTGTATGTCTTCATTGGAGAAATGTTTATTTAGGTCTTCTGCCCAGTTTTGGATTGGGTTGTTTGTTTTTTGATATTGAGCTGCACGAGCTGCCTGTATATTTTGGAGATTAATCCTTTGTCTGTTGATTCGTTTGCAAATATTTTCTCCCATTCTGAGAGTTGTCTTTTTGTCTTGTTTACAGTTTCCTTTGCTGTGCAAAAGCTTTTAAGTTTCATTAGGTCCCACTTTTTAATTTCTGTTTCTATTTCCATTACTCTAGGAGGTGGGTCAAAAAAGATCTTGCTGTGATTTATGTCAACGAGTGTTCTTCCTATGTGTTCTTTGCTCTAAGAGTTTTATAGTGTCCTGCCTTACATTTAGGTCTTTAATCCAATTTGAGTTTATTTTTGTGTATGGTATTAGGGAATGTTCTAATTTCATTCTTTTACATGTAGCTGTCCAGTTTTTCCAGCACAACTTATTGAAGAGGCTGTCTTTTCTCCATTGTATATTCTTGCCTCCTTTGCCATAGATTAGTTGACCATAGGGGTGTGAGTTTATCTCTGGGCTTTCTATCCTGTTCCGTTGATCTATATTTCTATTTCTGTGCCAGTACCATATAGTCTTGATTACTGTAGCATTGTAACATAGTCTGAAGTCAAGGAATCTGATTCCTTCAGCTCCATTTTTTTCCCTCAAGACTGCTTTGGCTATTTGGGGTCTTTTGTGTCTCCATACACATTTCAAGATTTTTTGTTCCAGTTCTGTAAAAAATGCCATTGGTAGTTTGATAGGGATTGCATTGAATCTGTAGATTTATTTGGGTAGTATAGTCATTTTCACAATGTTGATTCTTCCAATCCAAGGACATGGTATATCTGTCCATCTGTTTGTGTCATCTTTGATTTCTTTCATCACTGTCTTATAGTTTTCTAAGTACAGGTTTTGACCTCCTTAGGTAAGTTTATTCCTAGGTATTTTATTCTTTATGTAGCAATGGTAAATGGGAGTGTTTCCTTAATTTCTCTTTCAGATTTTTCATCCTTAGTGTATAGGAATGCCAGAGATTTCTGTGCATTAATTTTGTATCCTGCTACTTTACCAAATTCATTGATTAGCTCTAGTAGTTCTCTGGTGGCACCTTTTGGATTCTGTATCTGTAGTATCATGTCATCTGCAAACAGTGACAGTTTAACTTCTTCTTTTCCAATTTGTATTCCTTTTATTTCTTTTTCTTCTCTGATTGGGGTGGGTAGGACTTCCAAAACTATGTTGAATAATAGTGGTGAGAGTGGACATCCTTGTCTTATTCCTGATCTTAGAGAAAATGCTCCCAGTTTTTCATCATTGGGAACGATGTTGGCTGTGGGTTTGTCGTATATAGCCTTTATTATGTTGAGGTAGGTTCCCTCTCTGCCGATTTTCTGGAGAGTTTTTATCATAAATGGGTGTTGAATTTTTCGAAAGCTTTTTCTGCATCTATTGAGATGATCATATGGTTTTTATCCTTCAATTTTTTAATATGGTGTATCACATTGATTGATTTGCATATATTGAAGAATCCTTGCATCCCTGGGATAAATCCCAGTTGATCATGGTGTATGATCCTTTTTTTTTTTTTTTTTTTTGCTGTACGCGGGCCTCTCACTGTTGTGGCCTCTCCCATTGCAGAGCACAGGCTCCGGATGCACAGGCCCAGCGTCCATGGCTCATGGACCCAGCCGCTCCACGGCATGTGGGACCCCCCCCCGGACTGGGGCACGAACCCGTGTCCCCTGCATCGGCAGGCGGACTCTCAGCCACTGCACCACCAGGGAAGCCCGTATGATCCTTTTAATGTGTTGTTGGATTCTGTTTGCTACTATTTTGTTGAGGATTTTTGCATCTATATTCATCAATGATACTGGTCTGTAATTTTCTTTTTTTGTAGTATCTTTGTCTGATTTTGGTATCCGGGTGATGGTGGCCTCGTAGAATGAGTTTGGGAGTGTTCCTTCTTCTGCAATTTTTTGGAAGAGTTTGAGAAGGATGGGTGTTAGCTCTTCTCTAAATGTGCATAATTCACCTGTGAAGCCATCGAGTCCTGGATTTTTGTTTGTTGGAAGATTTTTAATCACAGTTTCAATTTCATTTTGTGATTGGTCTGTTCATTTTTTCTATTTCCTCCTGGTTCAGTCTCAGAAGGTTCTACCTTTCTAAGAATTTGTCCATTTCTTCCAGGTCATCCATTTTATTGGCATAGGATTGCTTGTAGTAGTCTCTTATGATGTTTTGTATTCCTGTGGTGTCCATTGTAACTTCTCCTTTTTCATTTCTAATTTTATTGATTTGAGTCTTCTCCCACATATTCTTGATGAGTCTGGCTAAAGTTTATCAGGTTTATCTTCCAAAGAACCAGCTTTTCGTTTTATTGATCTTTGCTATTGTTTTGTTTCCATTTATTTCTGCTCTGATTTCTTTCATTCTACTAACTTTGGGTTTTGTTTGTTGTTTTTTCTCTAGGTGTAAGTTTAGATTGTTTATTTGAGATTTTTCTTGTTTCTTGAGGTAGGATTGTATTGCTATAAACTTCCCTCTTAGAACTGCTTTTGCTTCATCCCATAGGTTTTGGATTACTGTGTTTTCATTGTCATTTGTCTCTAGGTACTTTGTGATTTCCTCTTTGATTCCTTCAGTGATCTCTTGGTTATTTAGTAAGGTATTGTTTAGCCTCCATGTCTTTATGTTTTTTACATTTATTTCCCTGTAACTTATTTCTAATCTCGTAGCATTATGGTTGGAAAAGATGCTTGATATGATTTCAATTTTCTTAAATTAACCGAGGCTTGATTTGTGATCCAAGATGTGATCTATCCTGGAGAATGTTCCACATACACTTGAGAAGAAAGTGTATTCTGCCACTTTTGGGTGGTATGTTCTATAAATATCAATTAAATCTATCAGGTCTATTGTGTCATTTAAAGCTTGTGTTTTCTTATTAATTTTCTGTCTGGATGATTTGTCCATTGGTGTAAGTGAGGTGTTAAAGTCCCCCACTATTATTGTGTTACTGTTGGTTTCCTCTTTTATAGCTGTCATCATGTGCCTTATGTATTGGGGTTCTCCTATGTTAGGTGCATATATATTTATAATTGTTATATCTTCTTCTTGGATGATCCCTTGATCATTATGTAGTGTCCTTCCTTGTCTCTTGTAACTATCTTTATTTTAACGTCTATTTTATCTGATATGATTATTGCTGCTCTAGCTTTCTTTTGATTTCCATTTGTATGAATATCTTTTTTCCATCCCCTCACTTTCAGTCTGTATGTGTCCCTAGGTCTAAAGTGGGTCTCATGTAGACAGCATACATATGGGTCTTGTTTTTGTATCCACTCAGCGAGCCTGTGTCTTTTGGTTAGAGCATTTAATCCATTCACATTTAAGGTAATTATCAATATGTATGTTCCTTTTACCATTTTCTTAATTGTTTTGGATTTGTTTTTGTAGGTCCTTTCTTTTCTTTTGTTTCCCACTTATAGAAGTTCCTTTAGCATTTGTTGTAGAGCTGGTTTGGTGGTGCTGAATTCTCTTAGCTTTTGCTTGCCTGTAAAGCTTTTGCTTTCTCCATCGAATCTGAATGAGATCCTTGCCGGGTACAGTATCTTGGTTGTAGGTTCTTCCCTTTCATCACTTTAAGTATATTATGCCACTCTCTTCTGGCTCGTAGAGTTTCTGCTGAGAAATCAGCTGTTAACCTTATGGGAGTTCCCTTGTGTGTTATGTGTCATTTTCCCCTTGTTGCTTTTAATAATTTTTCTTTGTATTTAATTTTTTCAATTTGATTACTATGTGTCTCGGTGTGTTTCTCCTTGGGCTTATCGTGCCTGGGATTCTCTGCACTTTCTGGACTTGGGTGGCTGTTTCCTTTCCCATGTTAGGGAAGTTTTTGACTATAATCTCTTCAAATATTTTCTCAGGTCCTTCCTCTCTCTTCTCCTTTTGGGACCCCTATAATGCAAATGTTGGTGCATTTAGTGTTGTCCCAGAGGTCTGTTGGCTGTTTTCATTTCTTTTCATTCTTTTTTCTTTATCCTGTTCCGCGGAAGTGAATTCTACCATTTTGTCTTCCAGGTCACTTATCCATTCTTCTTCCTCAGTCATTTTGCTCTTGATTCCTTCTAGTGTGTGTTTCATTTCAGTTATTGTATTGTTCTTCTCTGTTTGTTTGTTCTTTAATTCTCCTAGGTCTTTATTAAACATTTCTTGCATCTTCTCAAACTTTGCCTCCATTCTTTCTCTGAGGTCTTGGATCATCTTCACTATCATTATTCTGAATTCTTTTTCTGGAATGTTGCCTATCTGTACTTCATTTAGTTGTTTTTCTGGGGTTTTATATTGTTCCTTCATCTGGTACATAGTCCTCTGCCTTTTCATTTTGTCTAGCTTTCTGTGAATGTGGTTTTCTTTCCACAGGTGGCAGGATTGTAGTTCTTCTTTCTTCTGCTGTCTGCCCTCTGCTTTATGAGGCTATCTAAGAGGCTTGTGCAAGCTTCCTGATGGGAGCAACTGGTAGTGGGAAGAGCTGGGTGTTGCTCTGGTAGGCAGAGCTCAGTAAAACTTTAATCCACTTGTCTGCTGATGAGTGGGGCTGAGTTCCCTGTCTGTTGGTTGTTTGGCCTGAGATGACCCAGCACTGGATGCTACAGGCTCTTTGGTGGGGCTAATGGCAGACTCTGGGAGGGCTCACAACAAGGAATACTTCCCAGTACTTCTGCTGCCAGTGTCCTTTTCCCTGTGGTGAGCCACAGCTGTCCCCCGCCTCTGCAGGAGATCCTCCAACACTAGCAGGGACGTCTGGTTCAGTCTCCTATGGGTCACTGCTCTTTCCTTCTGGATCCTGATGCGCACACTACTCTGTGTGTGCCCTCCAAGCGTGGAGTCTCTGTTTTCCCCAGTCCTCTCGACGTTCTGCAGTCAAATTCCACTAACCTTCAAAGTCTGATTCTCTGGAAATTCCTCTTCCTGTTGCCGGAATCCCCAGGTTCGGAAGCCTGATATGGGGCTCAGAACCTTCACTCCAGTGGTTGGACTTCTGTGGTATAATTGTTCTCCAGTTTGTGAGTCATCTACCCAGCGGTTATGGGATTTGATTTTATTGTGATTGTGCCCCTCCTACCGTCTCATAGCAGCTTCTCCTTTGTCTTTTGATGTGGGGTATCTTTTATGGTGAGTTCCAGTATCTTCCTGTCGATGATTGTTCAGCAGTTAGTTGTGATTCCCGTGCTTTCGCAAGAGTGAACGATCACACGTCCTTCTTCTCCGCCATCTTGAACCAATCCTGATTTTCTTACTTTAAGGGAATTTCAACAACCAGGGTTATTTATTTGACCCTAGGAAACAAAATCTGTGGTCTTAAAGGAACTTCCTGGCAAATTTGGAATCTAGAATCCTAGTTTCCAGGAGCTTAGATAGCTAACCTTTTCCATAATATTCTTAATGATGATTGGATCTCTGATTAAGTCCTACTTAGAGTTATGGTCAGTGTTGCAAGTGCTTATCAAAACTTCTGACAGGGCTTCCCTGGTGGCACAGTGGTTGAGAATCTGCCTGCTAATGCAGGGGACACGGGTTCAAGCCCTGGTCTGGGAAGATCCCACATGCCACGGAGCAACTAGGCCTGTGAGCCACAACTACTGAGCCTGTGCGTCTGGAGCCTGTGCTCCGCAACGAGAGAGGCTGTGATAGTGAGAGGCCCGCGCACTGCGAAGAAGAGTGGCCCCCGCTTGCCACAACTAGAGAAAGCCCTCACACAGAAATGAAGACCCAACACAGCAAAAATAAATTAATTAATTAAAAAAACAAAAGTACCAGTGCCACTGTGGATGTGAGGATTAAATTAGTAAAAAAAACCCAAAAAACAAAAAAACTTCTGACATTCTTTTCCTTCTAGTCACTTGGGGGTGTTATGCCCCCATTTCCTTAAAATTAGACATGGCCATATAATTGCTTTGGCCAATCAAATTTAAGTGGAAATGATGTGAATCACTTCTAGGCAGAAGCATTTAGGAGCCAATTTGTGATTCAAGCCCTGTTTCCTTACCAGAATGACCCCCAGTGACTGGTGTTTGGATGGCAGTGTCATGGGATAGTGGACCCTCTGTCATCGTTGGTCTCTGAGTGCTACAGTGAGCAGGCCCCCTGGTGACCTGTGTTGGATAGGTTATATGAATAAGAAATAAAGTTTTGTGTGATATGCTATTGAAATTTAAGGGTTCTTTGTTGCTGTAGCACAAACTAGACTAACTTGGTCAATACTTTACAAAACTTTGCTTTTACATAAGCCTCTTCTTTTTTTTAATATATATTTAATTTTTATTTATTTATTTATTTATTTATTTATTTATTTATGTCTGTGTTGGGTCTTCATTGATGTACGCGGGCTTTCTCTAGTTGCGGCAAGTGGGGGCTACTCTTTGTTGCGGTGTGTGGGCTTTTTATTGCAGTGGCTTCTCTTGTTGTGGAGCACAGGCTCTAGGCACGTGGGCTTCAGTAGTTGTGGCACGTGGACTCAGTAGTTGTGGCTCGCGGACTCTAGAGCACAGTCTCAGTAGTTGTGGCACACGAGCTTAGTTGCTCCGCGGCATGTGGGATTTTCCCGGGCCAGGGATCGAACCTGTGTCCCCTGCATTGGCAGGCAGATTCTTATCCACTGCACCACCAGGGAAGCCCCATAAGCCTCTTCTGAGTCTGGATAAACATTATTATTGTTTTGTCTCATGTGAAGCTAAGATGTGACTCCATATAAGAGTAAATGGTTAGAAAAAGAAACTGCAAAAAGAGTAAATATTTAACCTTTTTATGCCCTCCAAAGAAGAAGAGATTTGCAGCTTTTGTTCTTCCACATATCAGAACACAACAATTATGTTCCCCATAAGTCCTCTCGCTGCACAGAAACTCTTTTTCCTTTGACACATGGTTTCTTGACTTTTCACCATCCTGGTTACTCTCTGTATAACATTTGTTTTGCTAATGTCCCTTTCAGTTTTTTTGTTTTGTTTTGTTTTGTTTTTTGCAGTACGCGGGCCTCTCACTGTTGTGGCCTCTCCCTTTGCGGAGCACAGGCTCCGGACGCGCAGGCTCAGCGGCCATGGCTCACGGACCCAGCTGCTCCGCGGCACGTGGGATCTTCCCGCACCAGGGCACGAACTCGTGTCCCCTGCATTGGCAGGCGGACTCTCAACCACTGCGCCACCAGGGAAGCCCCATCCTTTTCAGTTTTAATGTCTAGAACTGAATACAATTCTTAGCAGATTAGATGTTGCAGGGGCAGATCATTACTTGGCTTTTCTAAGACTTTTGATGATGGAGAATTATGGTTATTTAGTATAGGTACATTATTTTAGACCATATTTAGGTAGGGCTGACATTTTTAGTTAGGTCCCAGCAGTGGGTTTGGGTCAGGAAGGGTATGGCCCTCCTCTATCCCCACTGGAAGCTGGTAATCTTTGGGGAGCAACAATATCAGGAGCTTAATGTGGACCATATCTAAGGTCTAACTCTGGACAAAATGGGAGTAATTGAAGATTTTCAATGGGAGAATGGTAAGGACACATTTATGTTATGAACTCTGGAAAAAACAAAAAGAATAATTGCTAGATGATACATACTTGGGAAGGGGTGAGACCAAAGGTAGGGAGACCAGTCATTCAATCAAGCAATCCACATAATGTATTGATTGTTTACTGATGTATTGATTGCTCACTATGGTTGGCCATAGCTAAACAAAACATATATCTGAAGACAGGAAGGAGAAGGTGTAGTAAACGTGGTCAATGGATTTAATATTTTGATCAGATATTGTAAGTATAAATGAAGAAACTGAAAGGACAGAAGGCTAACATCTGAGGACAGGCTTCCTAAAGTAGCAATTTGAGAATCAGCAATTTCTAGTGGTGACAAAATCCATGAATGTAACAGGAAACCCATCTCAAATTGTTTAAAAAACAAACAAAATTCCAGAAGTAGGGTTGCTTCTGAAACTGCTTGATCGGGGCTGTCTCCACTTTTTTTTTTTTTTTGTATTTCTTTGGCTCTTTTCTTTATATGTTTATATGTTCTGTTTATATGTTAGCCTTTTCTTTAGGCTGATTTTTCTCATGGTTGCAAGGTAGCTATCAGCAGTAATGAAGAATCCATACTTTCTAGTTTATCTCTAGTGGGAGAAAAAGTACCCATTTCCCAGAACCACTGAATCTAAGTTCTGGGATTTGCTCTGATAGGATTATTCCTGAATCAGTCACTGTGGCCAGGTAAATGCATGCACTAATTCTGGAGGTAGAGCTAATGTCAGTTTTTCAAAAGACAGGTAGCAGAAGTGAAACATAGGTGTCTATTAAAAAAATTGGGATATAATTAGCAAGGGCAGAGGGGGAATAAATGCTGTGTAAACCACTCACAAATGCCCTTTAGAGAATGTACAGAAAAATGGGACCACACTTAGAGAGGTGGAGCCTTTTTCACTTGAATAGGAGTGGTAATTACTGGGAAGGGACTTTGGGGAATGAAATAGACAGGGACATGAACTAAGGGGTTCACATATACTCTGAAATGTGTGAAGCTGGAGAGAATGCTTTATGTAAGGAGTATAGGGGAAGCAGTTTATTGGCAAGGGCATTTGTAGCTAGGGGACAAAATGGAGGTACAGTGACAGTGGGTTTTGAGAGGCCGAGGGAGAGCCCTGTGATTTAAAAATGGCAGCAGAGAAGTGATGTCATTAGCTCATATGTGGAATGTAGCAGGAGGAGAAGGTCTGGCTAGATCTTTCCACATCTCTACCCACAGGTGGAGGGTTTCAAGACATTTGAGTTGCAGCTCAGAAGAGAGTGGGTGATTCAGAGGATATTTATATTTGGGGAGAAAATGAGAAAAGCATCAGAGCAGTTTCTTAGGATGGAGAATATAGGAGAGAAGTCTCTGTGAAATCTTTTCTGGTTTTCTTAAGTTGGATACGCTGTTACACAGGTAGTTATTTTTCCCAACTGATAAAGATTTTAGTTAAATGTGAACTAAAAGCAAGAGTGCATTATTACGGTACTGTGATGGCAGAAGCCAGACACTAGGGGCTGGTTTTGATGATGGAGGAGGGACCACCTGCCAAGGAATGTAGGTGGCTTCTAGAAGTGGGAAAAGACAAGGAAATGGATTTTCTCCTTGACTCTCTAGAAGGAACCAGCCCTGCCTTCAGCTTGCCTTCAGTCCATTGAGACTGATTTTGGACTTCTGACTTGCAGAACTGTAAGAGAATAAATTTGTATTGTTTGAAGCTACTAAGTTTGTGGCCATTTGTTACAATAGCAATAGAAAACTAATACAGTGATGAAAACTAAACAAAAAAACCAAAAAAACCAAAGAGTGCATTATGATCATTTTGAAACCTTTGAAGAATCAATTTCTGGGACTCCAAATTCCAATAAGTAACATTTTGTTAGCATTCATAAACATTTGCATATTTGTCATTTGCGTACTTACATATTGGATACATCCAGTTTCTCCTTAAGTGGAACACTTACAGGTACCAGCTGCCTTTGGTCCTCTGACCGCAAGAACGTTTGCTCTTGCTCATCGTATCTCTGTATGTTGGGGACCCATGGCTCACTCTTCAGTTCAGTTGAGAAGTTTGAAATTCACCTCCTGGAAGCTGGACACCCAGTTCCACTTGGCTCTATTCACTTAAGATCTCTCAGCAGCAGTGAAAGCCACTGTGTCCCATGCTGTCCTCTCCCAGAAACTCCTCTTTAACCCCCTACTAGCTTTCTTCAAGATGCACAGCTAGACACATCTCAGCATCAAACTGGGCATGCTGCCCTTCCTCATTCCACATGCCTGTGGAATGCTTCATGCTTTCGTCTACTTAATCTGCTCTCTGTGTTCCTATTCATGACATTATTGACACGTTTCTCCTCAGGCTTCAGGTGGTTTTCCATATTGTGCCCCCTCACACTCTCATTCCTATATTAGGTAAACTCATTTATTTTAACTATTATGTCTGAATATTTTATTCAACATTATTCTAAATTTTCTGACTCCAAACTCCTGTAATAATTTTTTTCAGCTATAGTGTTTTTTAGTTTCTGTCTCATGTGGTTGTATGTTTGTCCTATCTGAGTGTATGACTATAACACAATACAGTGTCTGCCATATCTTCAGGTTTACTTTCTGTACTTGAGCACAGGATTGTTTCCACTACCTATACTCTTTATAGTACTAGCACAGTGCCTTACATACAATTTTCACTCAAACATTTGATAAAATAAATTTATGTGTGGACAAATGCGTATCTAATTATTTTATCAATTATGAGGTGGAGCTAATGGAATTTAACTTATTTTTAAATGAAATATTTTTATATTAGTGTTATCATTAAGCGAAGTGTTTCATATTTCCTTACTGTTAGGAACAAGGTAACATATTTGATACTTTGGCATTGATTTTTGCAGCAGATTTGTAGCAGGCATGCCTCCAGTGATCCTCTTGCAGTCATGATAAAAGTTGCTAAGTATCAAGTACTAATCCGTTAAGCCTGGATTCTTCCTTAGAACGCTTTTCCATGCTGTGCTATTGATAGCTACCACAAGTGGTTAGAGTAGGAACATAACATTGAGTATTTAAATGGTTGCTAGACCAAGTGAGAATACTATGTGAGTCCTGACTTAAATAATCAAAAAATCTCCTCTCTATGTAAGTGGCAAAGAGTTCTTGTGACACGAACGAGTTTAATGTGGTCTGTGGTGTTCATGAGAAAATAAACAGGGAAAGGTAAGATAATTTTTTTTTTAACTATAATGAGTTGGTTGAATACTGAAATATTGTGACTATCATGTAAATAGAAGATACCTGGGTTTAGAGAAAATGCTATAAATTCTTATACCTCACGACCAGTAGGTTATTCTAGAAATATGTTATGAACAATAGTGTTGGAAGTTTTACTGTCTGATGCAATTTAATTCTTTACTTTTTTTTTTTTTTAAGATAGAGCTGCTAACTTTCCTCTCAGCTACGATGTAATATTCTTAAATCTATAGTTTATTACCCTTCGTATTAAAGAATAATGGTACTGTTAACACAATGGCTGTTGATCTAATGGAATATTCTTTAGTTTTACAAGGCTGTCTGTATAAACAATCATTAATCTTCAGAATATCAAGATAAAAGCTTTAGAAATACCAAGTTATTAATTTTTCAAGATATTGTAAAACTGAATTCTAATGGCAGAAAACCCACAAAACAAAGTTTTCAATTTTTTATCATATAATGTATATGAAGAAATAAGAATTTGGCTCAGTAACCTTTGCATTCTTTTGTTGTTTGTTCATATTCTCATTGATGATGTAAATTTATAGATACTTTGAGAACAGTCTTCCTGCTAAACTAGGGAGACATTTCCTTATGTAAACAAAGAGTAAATATTCTATTGGGGGGAATTTTTGGCCCAACTTTTACCTCTCAAGAAATTTAGTATTAAGGACATGTTTAGAGGTTCAGATTTTTCAAAAGATCTTTTCAATGATTTCCTAAAAGAATAATTTTTAGGATAAGATGGTTATAATATAGACTTTTTCCCCCTAGAGCAAATACTAAGAAAATGCCTAATATTAAGACTTTAAAGAAATTTAATCCCAGAAACAGTGAAGCATAAAACTGAAGGTTTGAGAGTAGGAACTGATTTTTTAAAATGGCCAAAACAATAAAGGTAAATGTCAAAGAACGAAACTATGCAATCTGATGAATTCCCATGACTAAGCAGATTGATTTGGTGTTTCATTTCTTTATCATTTCATCTATTTTCAAGGTTTAGAAATTGAACTGTGCTTCAACTGATGAAAATTATATTAACTTTGCAAGATAAGAAATTCACGGTCTTTTTACTTGGAGTGTTGAAAAATAAATTCTGAAGTTTTAAAGAAAATCTACTTTATTTAGCCTTTTCAAAGATTTAAGATTCTATTAAAAACTATGCAAAGAAAAGAGATTTTAAGGAAACTATATATTTAAAAAAATATTTTAATGTACAGTGTTGACTCTTAAAACAAAGGAAAAACTATTGACATTTTTCACCTAACAATTTCCTTCAAAACATAATCTCAATTACTGTAGAAAATGCAGCAATATATTAACCTTTATTAGACTATTTTATTGAAATAGAGCTGATGTAATTTAGCTTAATGTAATCAAAACAGGTTAAATACATAGTACCCTCTTATATATTATTGCTAAAGGAATAAAATTAAGGAGGAAAATTTTAAGTGGTATTCAGAGTGAAATCCTTCATTAAACTTATTTACATATATTCAGTATAAAATGTAACTACAAATTATCCATGGAATTTTAAAATTGAGTATCAGTATTTGGCAGGCAATCTAATGGCTTCTCAAAGTTGTCCTAGTCTCCAGAATCTGTGAATATGTTACATTACATGATAAAGGGTGAAGATTGAATTAAATTTGCTGATTAGCTTAAAATAGGTAGATTATTCTGGATTATTCACGTGGGTGCAGTGTAATCATAGGGGTCCTTAAATGTGAAGAGAGGAGCAGAAGAGTGATTGTCAGAGTGAATACAATGTCAGAAAGACTCAAACAGTCATTGCTGGCTTTAAAGACAGAAGGGGCTAGTAGCCAAGACATGTTTGTAGAAGCTGGTTTGTAGAAGCTGGAAAAAGCAAGGAAACAGACTCTCCTTTAGAGTGTCCAGAAAGGAACACAGTCCTGCTGACACCTTGATTTTAGTCCAGTGAGACACATTTCTGACTTTTCACCTCCAGAACTACAAGATTGTACATTTGTTTTGTTTGTTTAGTGTTGTTTTGCAACACTAAATTTGTGATGATTTGTTACAATGATAGAAAATGAACACAACTATAGTAATAATTTTTTTCTGAAAATCTTAAATTTAAAAACTTGGGACCAGTTTGGAGGAGAGGTAACTGACAACAGTAGTTGCCATAGTTGCTATTAACAGCAATGGCTACTCTGTTCAAGTTTATAAAGCGCTTCTACATGGGTCTCTCATGGGTGCTTCACTGCAATTAAGCCAGGTGGAAGAGGCCATGTTGGTGCATATTTCACAGATAAGGAAACCGAGCCTCAGAGAGATGATGTGGCATAGACAGGGATGGAGGGCAGTCCCCCATCTTCCTTTGCTGAATTCTGGGTACTTTAGCCTGTGTGCCAGTCCAGCACTAGGAGACATAAAGAAGGTGTTTTAACAAACATATGAGTCTTATTTCTATACCCAAGGGCTTAAATACAGTTTGGAGGGTTGGCAGCTACTTAGGTTTCAAACCAACCTTAAAAGTTATAAATATCTTTGAATCTGCTCTCAATAAATCTTCGAGGGTTTTATTTGTGGGTAGGTGAGTACAAAGACATTACAGAGTTCCTATTATGACCTTCAGAAAGTTATGAACAACTTCATTTG
Source organism: Globicephala melas (assembly GCF_963455315.2). Classification (NCBI taxonomy): domain Eukaryota; kingdom Metazoa; phylum Chordata; class Mammalia; order Artiodactyla; family Delphinidae; genus Globicephala; species Globicephala melas. The sequence goes on from NC_083315.2 coordinate 118,360,877, forward strand.
TTTCCTGAGTCAAGGAAATCCAGTATTTGTTCAGTTGCTGGGCAAATTGAGAATAAATGACTCTCCTTGCTATGGTTTAATTTTTTTTCAAGTTTCAGTTTATTCGTATAACTCATTTTATTTTAAATTTAATATTACTGGACTTCCCTAGTGGCGCAGTGGTTAAGAATCCGCCTGCCAATGCAGGGAACATGGGTTTGAGCCCTGGTCCGGGAAGATCCCACATGTCGTGGAGCAACTAAGCCTGTGAGCCACAACTACTGAGCCTGCACTCTACAGCCCACAAGCCAAAACTACTGAGCCCAAGAGCCACAACTACTGAAGCCTCTGCTTTGCAACAAGAGAAGCCATTGCAATGAGAAGCCCGTGCACCACAACAAAGAGTAGCCCCTGCTTGCCACAACTAGAGAAAGCTGCGCGCAGCAACGAAGACCCAACACAGCCATAAATAAATAAGTTTCTAAAAAAATTTAATGTTACTGAATTAATTCAGTTTTTAACTTATAATTTATATCAGTCATGGAGTAGAAAGGTCTAGGCCATTATTAAAGATTAATAGGTAGGTAAAAAGATAAGATTCTGCCATGGAACATGGTAAACTAGTGGGTTGGTGGTGGTGGTGGTTATAAGTGTGGGATGCCTGAGTTTGAATTCTGGCTTCTCCCTTACTAGTTGTATGACATTTGGCAAGTTATTTATCATTCTGTACTGTCAATTCTTCATCTGTAAAATAGGGATTATAAAAATTATTAACTTAGAGGGTTTACATGAGAATTGAGATATTGTGTGCAAAGTATTTAAAACAGTGCTCTATATGTGTTGGTTATTATTATACAAACCCTGTTTAAATTCATTACTTTTAAAAGGGAAGAAAAACTTCTTTTAAATACAACACTTTCTAACATTGATGTGACTGGTCTATTTTACCCCAGTTACCATTATATTCAAGGCAAATTTTTTGCATCTATAGTAAGAGAACTGGTGCTTATATGATACTACTAAGAATTTGTTTCCCAGTAAATAAAAGCCTTTAGCTTTGAACTGGAGCTGCGTAATCATATATTAATGGAGACAACACCACATGGAACTGAGAAAATATGGTATGTACAGCAAATTATGAATGAGTTCTCTAGCAGAACATTTTTCCATTTCCCTATTCTAAATAGGATGAGGAGAAATAATTTTCCCAAGTTGCTAAAATCTTGACATTTTTACTGAAAACTTCAAGTCATAGCTGTATTGTTTTCTCCAAGTTACCTTTAAAAGTGGAGACAATGTTCATAAGTAAAAAGAATCACTTTATGTAGTATGTGGCATTCTACACACTCAAAAAAATAAAAAAGAAAAAGACAACCTCAAAAGCCCCCAACAACAAAAACCAAAACACAAAAACCCCAAATAACAATGGAAAAAATCTGCAACGTGAAAACTTGGGTAAAAATAAATATCATATTACAATCAAATAGGGACTTCCCTGGCAGTCCAGTGGCTAATACTCCGTGCTTCCACTGCCAGGGGCATGGGTTTGAACCCTGGTCAGGGAACCAAGATTCTGCATGCTGCACGGTATGGCCAAAAAAAAAAAAAAAAAAAAATAAAGTAAAATAAAAAAGCAGTGATTAAAAAATTTTTTTATTTATTTTTTGGCTGTGTTGGGTCTTTGTTGCTGCACACCGGCTTTCTTTAGTTGCGGTGAGTGGGGGCTACTCTTCCTTGTGGTGCACAGGCTTCTCATTGCAGTGGCTTCTCTTGTTGCGGAGCATGGGCTCCAGGTGCGCAGGCTTCAGTAGTTGTGGCTCGCAGGCTCTAGAGAGCAGGCTCAGTAGTTGTGGCACACGTGCTTAGTTGCTCCGCGGCATGTGGGATCTTCCCCGATCAGAGATTGAACCCGAGTCTCCTGCATTGGCAGGTGGATTCTTAACCACTGTGCCACCAGGAAAGTCCCAATAAGCAGTGATTTCAAGGCACATGTTCAAGTAATAAGCAAAACTTTAAAATGTTATTTGATTAAAAAGATATTTAGCACAGGGAGCTCAGCTCTGTGCTCTGTGATGACCTAGATGGGTGGCAATGTGCGGGGTAGTGGGAAGGAGGTCCAAGAAGGAGGGGATATATGTATACATATAGCTGATTCACTTTGGTGTACAGCAAGAACTAACACAACATTGTAAAGCAATTATACTCCACTTAAAAAAAAATATTTAGCTTTCAGAAATGCAGTAGTGGTTCTAAATCAAAGGAATGGTATCAATAAAAAGGTGATTGATATATAATATATTTTGGTTCCATATATGATTATTCATTGGTGCGACTAGAATTATTTTTTTAAATTGAAGTACAGTTGATTTACTATGTTGTGTTAATTTCTGCTGTAGAGCGAAGTGATTCAGTTATATACACACACACACACACAAACACAAACACACACACATATATATGTACACATTCTTTTTTATATTCTTTTCCATTATGGTTTATCACAGGATATTGAATATAGTTCCCTGTGCAATACAGTAGGACCTTGTTGTTTACCCATTCTTTATATAATAGTTTGCATCTGCTAACCCCAAACTCCCACTCTGTCCCTCCCCCCGCCCGCCGCAACTCCCTCTTGGCAACCACAGGTCTGTTCTCCATGTCTGTGAGTCTGTTTCTGTTTCATAGATAAGTTCATTTGTGTTATATTTTAGATTACACATATAAGTGATATCTTATGGTATTTGTCTTTCTCTTTCTGACTTCACTTAGTATGATAATCTCTATTGCATCCATGTTACTGCAAATGGCATTATTTCATTCTTTTTTATGGCTGAGTAGTATTCCATTGTATATATGAACCAGCAGTCCCCAACCTTTTTGGCACCAGGGACCAGTTTCATGGAAGACAATTTTTCCATGCACTGGGGTGGGGGATGGTTTTGGGATGATTCAATCTTATTACATTTACTGTGCACTTTATTTCTATTATTATTACACTGTAATATATAATGAAATATGTAAATATAATTATACAGCTCACCATAATGCTGACAGGAAGTGGAGCTCCGGCTGTAATGCGAGTGATGGGGAGTGGCTGTAAATACAGATGAAGCTTCTCTCACTCGCCTGCCGCTCATCTCCTGCTGTGCGGCCTGGTTGACAACAGGTTACAGACTAGTACTGGTCCGTGGCCTGGGGGTTGGGGACCCCTGATTTAAACCACATTTTCTTTATCCATTCATCTGTCAATGGAGATTCAGGTTGTTTCCATGTCTTGGCTATTGTGAATAGTGCTGCTGTGATCATAGGGGTGCATGTATCTTTTTGGATTATAGTTTTGTCTAGGTATATGCCCAGGAGTAGGATTGCTGGATCATATGGTAACTCTAGTTTTAGTTTTTTGAGGAACCTCCATACTGTTTTCCATAGCGGCTATACTAATTTACACTCCCACCAACAGTGTAGGAGGGTTCCCTTTTCTCCACACCCTCTCCCACATTTGTTATTTGTAGACTTTATAGGATGGCCATTCTGACTGGTGTGAGGTGATACTTCATTGTAGTTTTGATTTGCATTTCTCTAATAATTAGTGATGTTGAGCAGCTTTTCATGTGCCTCTTGGCCATCTGTCTTCTTTGGAGAAATGTCTATTTAGGTCTTCTGCCCATTTTTCAGTTTGTTTGTTTTTTTGTTGTTGAGTTACATGAGCTATTTGTATATTTTAGAAATTAAGCCCTTGTCAGTTGCATCTTTTGCGAATATTTTCTCCCAGTCCATAGGTTGTCTTTTAATTTTGTTTATGGTTTCCTTGGCTGTACAAAAGCTTCTGAGTTTAATTAGATCCTGTTTGTTTATTTTTGCTGTTACTTCTATTGCCTTGGGAGACTGACCTAAGAAAACATTGGCACAATTTATGTCAGAGATTGTTTTGCCTATGTTCTCTTCTAGGAATTTTATGGTGTCATGTCTCATATTTAATCTTTCAGACATTTTGAATTTATTTTTGTGTATTATGTAAGGGTGTATTCTAGCTTCATTGATTTACATGTGCCTGTCCAATTTTCCCAACACCGATTGCTGAAGAGACAGTCCTTTTCCCACTGTAGGTTCTTGCCTCCTTTGTTGAAGATTAATTGACCATAGGTGTGTGGGTTTATTTCTGGGCTCTCTATTCTGTTCCATTGATCCATATGTCTGTTTTTGTGCCAGTACCATGCTGTTTTGATTATTGTCGCTTTGTAGTATTGTCTGAAGTCTGGGAGGGTTATGCCTCCTGCTTTGTAGAAACTAGAATTCTTAATTTTAGCATTATTAATTCCTTTTGAAAAATGGAACTTCATTTTATTTCAAAACTTGGGTGAAATGGACAATCTCTTCAACAAATGGTGTTGGGAAAGCTGGACAGCTACATGTGAATCAATGAAATTAGAACACTCCTTCACACCATATACAAAAATAAACTCAAAATGGATCAAAGACCTATATATAAGGCATGACACCATAAAACTCCTAGAAGTGAACATAGGCAAAATATTCTTGGACATAAATCATAGCAATATTTTCTTAGATCAGTCTCCCAAGGCAAAAGAAATAAACAAATGGGACCTAATCAAGCATAAAAATTTTTGCATAGCAAAGGAAACCACCAACAAAACAAAAAGACAAGTGATGGAATGGGAGAAAATATTTGCAAACAATGCAACTTACAGGGGGTTAACATCCAAATATGCAAAAACTCATACAACTCAATTTCAAAAAACAAACAACCCAAACAAAAAATGGGCAGAAGACCAACAAGGATTAGTATTCAGAATAAATAAAGAGGAAAGAGAAAAAGCATGTAAAATGGGCACAGCATATGAACAGAGATTACACAGAGAAGAACTGAACTTCCAATAAACATTTGAAAAAATATTAAAATCATTGGTAATCAGAGATAGTCAAATGACATACCACTTCACACATATAAAGTCAGCCAAAATTAAAATGACAAACCTCATGATGTATTGATAATCATGTTGAGAAATGGGAACTCTTAAATACTGTTAATGGTGAATATAAAAAATGAGTAATGATAATAATTGGAGTATATTTGTCAAAGAAAAATTGCTTTGGATAAATTAGCCAAGGAAGTCTTTATTCAAGACTATTGCAATAGAGGAGAGAGATTGAACTTAACTCTGCTAAAATTAAAAGCGGAGGGAGTTTTAAGTTCTGTAGTGAGCTAGTGGAAAAAGTTCTGGAGGATGTTAGGGGCAAGGTTGGTCCATCTGATTAGGCATCTGTTTTTGCTAATCTAAATTAGGCTACTACCCTCTCACAGAAACTGGGAAACAGGAGCACTACTTCCTTGAGGATTACATTAAAAAAAAGTATGGCTCCCAGGTCCTTGAGAAAGCATTCCTGGGTTGTAAAACCACAAGAAGCTTTTAAGAAGATTTATATCTCTAAGGGATGACTGGTGGGGAGGAGAAAGAATTTGCAATTACAAGCTTTCTAAAGTTAATACTAAGAAAGGGGAGGTCAGTGGCCTAGAGTGAGGAAGAGACCTGTTTAAAATTCCATCAAGCTGAGGGGAATGTTAAGGCCATTTTGGTCACTTTGAAGAATAATTTGGCAATATCTAGTAAGCTTAAAGATGCATACAATCTAGAACCCAGACATTCCACTTCCAAATATATATACCCTAGGGAAAGTCTTAGACCTATGCATCAGGAGACGTGTGCCACATATTTATTCACTGTAACGTTGTTACTAATAGCTGTTGGGGGAAAAGAGAATGAATGAATGAATACGTTATAGAGTATTTATACAATAAAATACCATAGAAAAGTAAAAAATGAATGAACTAAAGCTACACAAATTGACATGAATAATCCTCAAAGTCAATATCAAGGAAAAATACAAGTTCCAGAATGAAATATGTAGAATAATACATTTACACAAAATCCTATATATTTCTGGATAAAATTATGTGTAGGAGTAATACCCATCCACTTGAAGATAGTAGTTAGCTTTGGTGCAGGGAGAAGAGAAGAGAATGGGATTGAGGTGGTTATATAGAAAGCTTCAACCCTCTCTATAGCATTTTATTTATTGAATAAAAATAATCTGAGCAATTATGGCCACATATTTTTATTTTTTTAATATGAAATATTTCCAACTTTCATAATAGAACACAGCCTAATAACTCCCTAAGGTTTTTTTCAGAGTTTTTTAAAAATTGGAGTGTAGTTGATGTACAATATTATGTATCACAGGTGTACAATATAGCAATTCATGATTTTTAAAGGTTATACTCCATTTATAGTTATTATAAAATATTGGCTATATTCCCTGTATTGTAAAATATATCTTTGTAGCTTATTTTATATGTAATAGTTTGTACCTCTTAAATCCCTACCCCTATATTACCCCTCCCCCATTCCCTCTCCCCACTGGTAGCCACTAATTTGTTCTCTATATCTGTGAGTCTGCTTCTTTTTTGTTATATTCACTAGTTTGTCATATTTTTATTTATTTATTTATTTTTTATTTATTTTTTTTGTGGTACGCGGGCCTCTCACTGTTGTGGCCTCTCCCATTGTGGAGCACAGGCTCCAGACGCGCAGGCTCAACGGCCATGGCTCACGGGCCCAGCCACTCCACAGCATGTGGGATCTTCCCGGATCGGGGCACGAACCCGTGTCCCCTGCATTGGCAGGCAGACTCTCAACCACTGCGCCACCAGGGAAGCCCTTTGTTGTATTTTTAGATTCCACATATAAGTGACATCATACAGTATTTGTCTTTCTGTCTGGCTTTTTTCACTTAGCATAATACCCTCCAAGTCCATCCATGTTATTGCAAATGGCAAAATTTCATTCTTTTTTATGGCTGAGTAATGTTCTATTGTATATACATATGTACCACATCTTCATCCATTCATCTGTTGATGGACACTTAGGTATTTTCCATATCTTGGCAATTGTAAATAATGCTGCTGTGAACATTGGGGTGCATGTATCTTTTTGAATTAGTATTTTTGTTTTTTTTGATATATACCCAGGAGCGGAGTTGCTGGGTCATATACTATTTCCATTTTTAGTTTTTTGAGAAAGCTCCATACTGTTTTCCACAGCAGCTGCAGCAGTGTACATTGCCACCAACATTGTACGAGGTTTCCCTTTTCTCTACATCCTTGCCAACATTTGTTGTTTGTGTTCTTTTTGATGATAGCCATTCTGACAGACGTTAGATGATATCTCATTGTGGTTTTGATTTACGTTTCCCTGGTGATTAGTGGTGTTGAACATCTTCTCATGTGCCTGTTGGCCACCTGCATTTCCTCTTTGAAAAATGTACATTTAGGTCTTCTGCCCATTTTTTAATTAGGTTTTTATTTTTTTGGTATTGAGTTGTATGAACTGTTTATATATGTTTGATATTAATCCCTTATTAAGCATATCATTTGCAAATATTTTATCCCATTCAGTAGGTTGTCTTTTCATTTTGTGGATGGTTTCCTTTGCTGTGCAAAAGCTTTTAAGTTTAATTAGGTCCTATTTGTTTATATTTGCTTTTATTTCCTTTGCTTTAGGAGACAGATCCAAAAAAAATATTGCTACGATTTATGTCAAAGGGTGTTCTGCCTATGTTTTCCTCTAGGAGTTTTATGGTTTCTGGTCTTACATTTAGGTCTTTAATCCATTTTGAGTTTATCTTTGTATATGGTGTTAGAGAGTGTTCTAATTTCATTCTTTTGCATACAACTCCCTAACCTTTTGAAGTTTAAACTTTTTGAAATTTAAATTTCAGTAGCTCTGTAGAAAATACACAGTATTAGTTTTTGCATATCTTTTAATATAAATGGTATCATATGTACCTTATTAGTTTCCTATGAGTTCTGTAACAAATTACCACAAATTAAAAAGAAACAAAATTGAGTTATTTGTAGTGAGGTGGATACACCTAGAGTCTGTCATACAGAGTGAAGTAAGTCAGAAAGAGAAAAACAAATACCGTATGCTAATACATATATATGGAATCTAAAAAAAGAAAAAGAAAAGGTTCTGAAGAACCTAGGGGGAGGACAGGAATAAAGACTCAGACGAGGGGCTTCCCTGGTGGCGCAGTGGTTGAGAGTCCACCTGCCGATGCAGGAGGCGTGGGTTTGTGCCCCAGTCCGGGAGGATTCCGCATGCCGCGGAGCGGCTGGGCCCGTGAGCCGTGGCTGCTGGGCCTGCGCATCCGGAGCCTGTGCTCCGCAGTGGGAGAGGCCACGGCAGTGAGAGGCCCGCATACCGCCAAAAACAGAAAAAGAAAAAAGACTCAGACATAGAGAATGGACCTGAGGACACAGGGAGGGGGGAGTGTAAGCTGGGACGAAGTGAGAGAGTGGCATTGACATATATACACTACCAAATGTAAAATAGTTAGCTAGTGGGAAGCAGCCGCATAGCACGGGGAAATCAGCTCCATGCTTTGTGACCACCTAGAGGGGTGGGATAGGGAGGGTGGGAGGGAGATGCAAAAGGGAGGGGATTTGGGGATATATGTATACGTATAGCTGATTCACTTTGTTATACAGCACAAACTAATGCAACATTGTAAAGCAATTATACTCCAATAAAGATGTTTAAAAAAAAACACAGAAGTTTATTCCCTCTCATATCTGGAGGCCAGAAGTCCAAAAGCAGTATCACTAGGCTGAAAACAAGGTGTCAGCAGGGCTGTGTTCCATCCAAAGGCTCTGAAAGGGAATATGTTCCTTGCTTCTTCCAGCCTCTTCCAGCTTCTTGTGACTGCCAGCATTCCTCAGCTTGTGGCTACATTACTCCGATCTTCAGGGCCAGCACTGTCAAATCTCATTCTGCTCCATTTTCACATTGCCTTTTCCGCTGTGTGTGTGTCTGTGTCAAATCTCCCTCTCCTCTCACTTGTGACTGTCTTTAGAGTCCACCTAGATAATCCAGGATAATCACCCCATCTAAAGATCCTTAATTTAATCTCCTCTGTAAAGACTTTTTCCAAATAAGGTAATATTTACAGATTCCAAGGATTAGGACCTGAAATCTTTGGGACCATTATTCATCCTATTACAGTATGTGACATGCAACTTTTTCCTTTTTATTCCATAATACAACTTAGAGATTTTTTTTTCCATATTGGTCAACACAGACCTCTCTTATTCAATGTCATTGCTGTAGAGTATGCTCAAGATGGGTATTTCATTTTGTTTTTCCATTCCTAAAGTGAAGAGCAATGTTTTTATTTTTCTGTTTTATAGACATGCAATAATGATGGTGAAGCGGCTAGAGTGATGTAACTGATAGATAACCATTGTTACATTTCAGGGGTAAGGGATAAGAACTATATTTGGGTTACTGGTGAAACGGAATTTAGATCTAACTATATTATTTCAATTTTTCTTAATAAAGAAATGCAATAGATATTATTTGCTTAAATAAAAAAATAATAAAATAATTAAATGTAGCTGGGTTTTGACACTATTCCTCATTTGAACTTTTAAGACCAACGTCTATGGCCTATCCATTACTCTGAACTCTTAAACTGAGTCATTTTTTTTGTTTTGCCAAAAGGTCAAAGTCAAAAAAACATAACAAAGGAAATCATTATAATGAATATCTTACCTGATTTCTGAAATTATTACCAAGCACGGTGGTCCCAGATCTGGCAGAGTGCAACTTACACTGAGCTCACTGCATTCCATCCATAATAATAGAACATTATACAATTCTCTTGTTAAATTTTGATGCTGCTGAGACCAGTCTCTTAAATTATGATTTTGATGCTACTGAGACCAATCTCTGAAATTGTACTATAGGAATAATAGCAGAAATGTGAGGAATGATTGACTGCTTTGAGAGGAACTATTTAAATGAAATGTAATTTAGCAAAGACTGGTATTTTTGCCCAAAGTGTTAAATTCATAATAATCACTTTAAACTTTATGGTAGTATTAATATTATCTACTTATATCTACTTTTCATCAAACTAGATTATAAATAACCCAGGTGAAAAATCTAAGATTAAGTCATTTGCTTACTTAAACTAGATATATAAGTTTTAAATAAATGAGTGAACAAGTAGAGAAAATTAGCATCAAGGATCTCTAAGATGCTAACACTGTCTGAAGCTGTGCTCATACTGATTATTCATTATCCACAGAAGAGCTTTCCTAGCAAGAAACCCTCACAGCAAAAACTTCCTTTCTCAATAATACTGTTTGACAGTAGACAAGCAGGAAATGTTTAGAACTGGAGAGCAGACTTACAAATAATCAGTACAAATAATTCGAGATCACATAAATACATTGTTTTTTTTTTAACATCGTTATTGGGGTGTAATTGCTTTACAATGATGTGTTAGTTTCTGCTTTATAACAAAGTGAATCTGTTATACATATACATATGTTACCATATTTTTTCCCTCTTGCATCTCCCTCCCTCCCACCCTCCCTATCCCACCCCTCCAGGCGGTCACAAAGCACTGATATCCCTGTGCTATGCGGCTGCTTCCCACTAGCTACCTTACGTTTGGTAGTGTATATATGTCCATGTCTCTCTCTCGCTTTGTCACAGCTCACCCTTCCACCTCCCCATATCCTCAAGTCCATTCTCTAGTAGGTCTGTGTCTTTATTCCTGTCTTACCCCTAGGCTCTTCATGACTTTTTGTTTTCTTAAATTCCATATATATGTGTTAGCATACGGTATTTGTCTTTCTCTTTCTGAATTACTTCACTCTGTATGACAGACTCTAGGTCTATCCACTTCATTACAAATAGCTCAATTTCGTTTCTTTTTATGGCTGAGTAATATTCCATTGTATATATGTGCCACATCTTCTTTATCCATTCATCCGATGATGGGCACTTAGGTTGTTTCCATCTCCGGGCTATTGTAAATAGAGCTGCAATGAACATTTTCGTACATGACTCTTTTTTTTTTTTTTTTTGCTGTACGTGGGCCTCTCACTGTTGTGGCCTCTCCCGTTACAGAGCACAGGGTCCAGACGTGCAGGCTCAGCAGCCATGGCTCACGGGCCCAGCAGCTCTGCGGCATGTGGGATCTTCCCGGACCGGGGCACGAACCTGCGTCCCCTGCATCGGCAGGCGGACTCTCAACCACTGCGCCACCGGGGAAGCCCTGGATTCCTTTTATTTCCTTTTCTTCTCTGATTGCTGTGGCTAAAACTTTCAAAACTATGTTGAATAAGAGTGGTGAGAGTGGGCAACATTGTCTTGTTCCTGATCTTAGTGGAAATGCTTTCAGTTTTTCACCATTGAGGATGATGTTGCCTGTGGGCTTGTCATATATGGCCTTTATTATGTTGAGGAAAGTTCCCTCTATGCCTACTTTCTGCAGGGTTTTTATCATAAATGGGTGTTGAATTTTGTCAAAAGCTTTCTCTGCATCTATTGAGATGATCATATGGTTTTTCTCCTTCAATTTGTTAATATGGTTTATCAAATTGATTTGTGTATGTTGAAGAATCTTTGCCTTCCTTGGATAAACTCCACTTGATCATGGTATGATCCTTTTAATGTGCTGTTGGATTCTGTTTGCTAGTATTTTGTTGAGGATTTTTGCATCTAAGATCATCAGTAATATTGGCATGTTGTTTTCTTTCTTTGTGATATCTTTGGTTTTGGTATCAAGGTGATGGTGGCCTTGTAGAATGAATTTGGGAGTGTTCTTCCCTCTGCTCTGTTTTGGAAGAGTTTGAGAAGGATAGGTATTAGCTCTTCTCTAAATGTTTGATAGAATTCGTCTGTGAAGCCATCTGGTCGTGGGCTTTTGTTTGTTGGAAGATTTTTAATCACAGTTTCAATTTCAGTGCTTGTGATTGGTCTGTTCATATTTTCTATTTCTTCTTGATTCTGTCTTGGCAGGTTGTGCATTTCTAAGAATTTGTCCATTTCTTCCAGGTTGTGCATTTTATTGGCATAGAGTTGCTTGTAGTAATCTCTCATGATCTTTTGTATTTCTGCAGTGTCAGTTGTTACTTCTCCTTTATCATTTCTAATTCTATTGATTTGAGTCTTCTCCCTTTTTTTCTTGATGAGTTTGGCTAATGGTTTATCTATTTTATTTATCTTCTCAAAGAACCAGCTTTTAGTTTTATTGATCTTTGCTATCGTTTCCTTCATTTCTTTTTCAATTGTTTCTGATCTGATCTTTATGATTTCTTTCCTTCTGCTAACTTTGGGATTTCTCTGTTCTTCTTTCTCTAAGTGCTTTAGCTGCAAGGTTAGGTTGTTTATTCGAGATGTTTCCTGTTTCTTAAGGGAGAATTGTATTGCTATAAACTTCCCTCTTAGAACTGCTTTTGCTGCATCCCATAGGTTTTGGGTCGTCGTGTCTCCATTGTCATTTGTTTCTAGGTATTTTTTATTTCCTCTTTGATTTCTTCAGTGATCATTTCATTATTAAGTGTTGTTTAGCCTCCATGTGTTTGTATTTTTTACAGATCTTTTCCTGTAATTGATATCTAGTCTCATAGCATTGTGGTCGGAAAAGGTACTTGATACAATTTCAGTTGTCTTAAATTTGCCAAGGCTTGATTTGTGACCCAAGATATGATCTATCCTGGAGAATGTTCCATGAGCACTTGAGAAAAATGTGTATTCTGTTGTTTTTGGATGGAGTGTCCTATAAATATCAATTAAGTCCATCTTGTTTAATATATCATTTAAAGCTTGTGTTTCCTTATTTATTTTCATTTTGGATGATCTGTCCATTGGTGAAAGTGGGATGTTAAAGTCCCCTACTATGAATGTGTTACTGTCGATTTCCCCTTTTATGGCTGTTAGTGTTTGCCTTATGTATTGAAGTGCTCCTATGTTGGGTGCATAAATATTTACAATTGTTATATCTTCTTCTTGGATCGATCCCTTGATCATTATGTAGTGTCCTTCTTTGTCCCTTCTGATAGTCTTTATTTTAAAGTCTACTTTGCCTGATATGAGAATTGCTACTCCAGCTTTCTTTTGGTTTCCATTTGCATGGAATATCTTTTTCCATCCCCTTACTTTCAGTCTGTATGTGTCTCTAGGTCTGAAGTGGGTCTCTTGTAGACAGCATATATATGGGTCTTGTTTTTGTATCCATTCAGCCAATCTGTGTCTTTTGGTGGGAGCATTTAGTCCATTTACATTTAAGGTAATTATCGATATGTAAGTTCCTATTCCCATTTTGTAAATTGTTTTGGTCCGTTATTGTAGGTCTTTTCCTTCTCTTGTGTTTCTTGCCTAGAGAAGTTCCTTTAGCATTTGTTGTAAAGCTGGATTGGTGGTGCTGAACTCTCTCAGCTTTTGCTTGTCTGTAAAGGTTTTAATTTCTCCATCAAATCTGAATGAGATCCTTGCTGGGTAGAGTAATCTTGGTTGCAGGTTTTTCTCCTTCATCACTTTAAATATGTCCTGCCACTCCCTTGTGGCTTGCAGAGTTTCTGCTGAAATATCAGCTTTTAACCTTATGGGGATTCCCTTGTGTGTTATTTGTTGTTTTTCCCTTGCTGCTTTTAATATGCTTTCTTTGTATTTAATTTTTGACAGTTTGATTAATATGTGTCTTTGCATATTTCTCCTTGGATTTATCCTGTAGGGGACTCTCTGTGCTTCCTGGACTTGATTAACTGTTTCCTTTCCCATATTAGGGAAGTTTTCAACTATAATCTCTTCAAATATTTTCTCAGTCCCTTTCTTTTTCTCTTCATGTTCTGGAACCCCTATATTTCGAATGTTGTTGCGTTTAATGTTGTCCCAGAGGTCTCTGAGACTGTCCTCAGTTCTTTTATTCTGTTTTCTTTATTCTGCTCTGCAGTAGTTATTTCCACTATTTTATCTTCCAGGTCACTTATCCGTTCTTCTGCCTCAGTTATTCTGCTATTGATCCCATCTAGAGTATTTTTCATTTCATTTATTGTGTTGTTCATCATTGCTTGTTTCATCTTTATTTCTTCTAGGTCCTTGTTAAATGTTTCTTGCATTTTGTGTATTCTATTTCCAAGATTTTGGATCATCTTTACTATAGTTATTCTGAATTCTTTTTCAGGTAGACTGCCTATTTCCTCTTCATTTCTTAGGTCTAGTGGGTTTTTATCTTGCTCCTTCATCTGCAGTGTGTTTTTCTGTCTTCTCATTTTGCTTCTCTTACTGTGTTTGGGGTCTCCATTTTGCAGGCTGCAGGTTTGTAGTTCCCATTGTTCTTGGTGTCTGTCCCCAGTGGCTAAGGTTGTTTCAGTGGGTTGTGTAGGCTTCCTGGTGGAGGGGACTAGTGCCTGTGTTCTGGTGGATGAGGGGATCTTGTCTTTCTGGTGGCCAGGTCCACGTCTGGTGGTGTGTTTTGGGGTGTCTGTGGACTTATTATGATTTTAGGCGGACTCTCTCCTAATGGGTGGGGTTGTGTTCCTGTCTTGCTAGTTGTTTGGCATAGGATGTCCAGCACTGCAGCTTGCTGGTCGTTGAGTGAAGCTGGGTGCTGGTGTTGAGATGGAGATCTCTGGGAGATTTTCGCCGTTTGATATTACGTGGAGCTGGGAGGTCTCTTGTGGACCAGTGTCCTGAAGTTGGCTCTCCCACCTCAGAGGCACAGCACTGACTCCTGGCTGCAGCACCAAGTGCCTTTCATCAACATGGCTCAGAATAAAAGGGAGAAAAAGTAGAGAGAAAGAATTAGTAGAAGTAGGAAAAAAGAAAGAAAGAAAGGGAAGGAAGGAAGGAAGAAAGAAAGAAATAAAGTAAAATACAATAAAGTAATACATAGCAAAGTTATTAAATTAAAAAATAATTATTAAGAAAAAATTTAAAAAAGAAAACGGACAGATAGAACCTTAGTACCAATGGTGGAAGCAAAGCTATACAGACAAAATCTCACACAGAAGCATACACATACACACTCACAAAAAGAGGAAAAGGGGAAAAAATCATAAATCTTGCTCTCAAAGTCCACCTCCTCAGTTTGGGTAATTCGTTGTCTATTCATGTATTCCACAGATGCAGGGTACATCAAGTTGATTGTGGAGCCTTAATCCGCTGTTTCTGAGGCTGCTGGGAGAGATTTCCCTTTCTCTTCTTTGTTCTCACAGCTCCCAGGGGCTCAGCTTTGGATTTGGCCCCGCCTCTGCTTGTAGGTCGGCAGAGGGCGTCTGTTTTTGGCTCAGAAAGGACGGTGTTAAAGGAGCCACTGATTCGGGGGCTCTGGCTCACTGAGGCTGGGGGGAGGGAGGGGCACGGAGTGCGGGGTGAGCATGCAGTGGCAGAGGCCGGCGTGACGATGCACCAGCCTGAGGCTCGCCGTCCGTTCTCCCGGGGAAGTTGTCCCTGGATCCCGGGAACCTGGCAGTGGCGGGCTGCACAGGCTCCCGGGAAGAGGGGTGTGGATAGTGACCTGTGCTCGCCCACAGGCTTCTTGGTGGCAGCAGCAGCAGCCTTAGTGTCTACTGCCCGTCTCTGGGGTCCGCGCTTTTATCCGTGGCTCGCGCCTGTTTCTGGAGCTCCTTTAAGCATTGTTCTTAATCCCCTCTCCTTGCGCACCAGGAAACAAAGAGGGAAGAAAAAGTCTCTTGCCTCTTCGGCAGCTCCAGACCTTTTCCCGGACTCCCTCCCCGCTAGCCGTGGTGCACTAACCTCTTCAGGCTGTGTTCACGCCGCCAACCCCAGTCCTCTCGCTGCGCTCCGACCAAACCCAAGCCTCAACCCCCAGCCCCGCCTGCCCCGGCGGGTGAGCAGACAAGCCTCTTGGGCTGGTGAGTGCCGGTCAGCACCGATCCGCTGTGCTGGAATCTCCCCACTTTGCCCTTCGCACGCCTGTTGCAGTGCTCTCCTCCATGGCTCCGAATCTCCCCGCCTCCGCCACCCACAGTTTCTGCCTGCAAAGGGGCTTCCTAGTGTGTGGAAACCTTTCCTCCTTCACAGCTCCCTCCCACTGGTGCAGGTCCCGTCCCTATTCTTTTGTCTCTGTTTTTTCTGTTTTTCTTTTGCCCTACCCAGGTACATGGGGAGTTTCTTGCCTTTTGCGAGGTCTGAGGTCTTCTGCCAGCATTCAGTAGGTGTTCTGTAGTTGTTCCACGTGTAGATGTATTTCTGGTGTATCTGTGGGGAGGAGGGTGATCTCCGCATCTTACTCTTCCACGATCTTCCCCTCATCTCTCAATACATTGTATTTTATATACACTAATAATTAACTATCAGGAAGAGAAATTAAGGAAACAATCCAACTTACAATTGCATCAAAAAGAATAAGATACCTGGGAATAAATTTTACCAAAGATGTGAAAGATCTGTATGCTTAAAACTACAAGACATTAATGAAATAAATTGAAGAAGACACAAATAAATGGAAAGATTTTTCCATGCTCATGTTTTGCAAGAGTTAATATTGTTAAAAAGTCCATACTACTGCGGCTTCCCTGGTGGCGCAGTGGTTGAGAGTCCACCTGCCGATGCAGGGGACACAGGTTCGTGCCCCGGTCCGGGAAGATCCCACATGCTGCGGAGCGGCTGGGCCCATGAGCCATGGCCGCTGAGCCTGCATGTCCAGAGCCTGTGCTCTGCAACAGGAGAGACCACAGCGCTGAGAGGCCCACGTACCACACACACACACAAAAGTCCATACTACTCAAAGTAAGCTACAGATTCAATGTAATTTCTATAAAAATTCCAGTGGAATTTTTTTACAAAAATAGAGCAAATAATCTTAAAATTTATATGGAACCACAAAAGACCCCAAACAGCCAAAGCAATCTTGAAAAAGAAGAGCAAAGCTGGAGGCATCATGCTCCCTGATTTTTAACTATATAACAAAGCTAAGTAATCAAAACAGTATAGTATTGGCATAAAAACAGGGACACAGCTCAATGGAACAGAATACAGAGCCCAGAAATAAACCTCACACATGTGGTAAATTAATTTACAACAGAGGAGCCAAGACTATACAATGGAGAAGGGACCTTCTCTTCAGTTAATGGTGTTGGGAAAATTGGACAGCCACATGCAAAAAGAATATAATTCTACTGTTACCTTATACCATACACAAAAATTTACTCAAAATGGATTAAAGACTTGAAAGTAAAACCTGAAACCATAGCACTCTGAGAAAAAAACATAGGCAGCAAACTCCTTGACACAGGTCTTGGTGATGATTTTTTTAATCTCATGCCAAAAGTAAAAGCAACAAAAGCAAAAATATGCAAGTGGGACTACATCAAACTAAAAAGCACAGGAAAGGAAACCATCAGCAAAATGAAAAGGCAATCTGCTGAATGGGAGAAAATATTTGCAAACTGTATATCTGACAAGAGGTTAAAATCCAAAATATATAAAGAACATCTACAACTCAAAAGCAAACAAAACAAAACAAAAAACCCCAAATAGATTAAAAAATTGGCAGAGGATCT
This sequence comes from Globicephala melas, assembly GCF_963455315.2. NCBI lineage: Eukaryota > Metazoa > Chordata > Mammalia > Artiodactyla > Delphinidae > Globicephala > Globicephala melas. The sequence continues at coordinate 118,378,257 of NC_083315.2, forward strand.
CAATAAACATTTTTCCAAAGAAGACATACAGATGAACAACAGATACATGAAAAGGTGTTCAGCATCACTAATCACCAGGAAAATGCAAGTAAAAACCACAATGAGATATCATCTCTTACCTGTTAGAATGGTTATTATCAAAAAGACAAGATGTAGTTTTTTTTATTATTAGTTTTTATTGGAGTATAGTTGCTTTTCAATGTTGTCTTAGTTTCTGCTGTACAGCAAAGTGAATCAGCTATATGTGTATATATATCTCTTCTTTTTTGGATTTCCTTCCCATTTAGGTCACCACAGAGTACTGAGTAAAGTTCCCTGTGCTATCCAGTAGGTTCTCATTAGTTATCTGGTTTAAACATAGTAGTGTATATTAAAAAATCTACAAGTTTTATTTTAAAAATAAAAAAATAAATTAGACTCTTTATTCCTGGCCCCCTGTGGACCCACTCTACCACTCTCTACTTCATCAACTAGTTTTATTTTCTTCATATGATTTATCATTATGTGAGATTATTTATTTATTATAATGTTTGCTTTTTGTTGTCTGTGACTTGCGTCAGATTATAAATTGTGGGAGTAGTGAATAAACTGGTTTACCACTGAGGGGAAAAAACACAAGAAATAACAAGTGTTGATGAGGAATGTGGAGGAAAGGGGAATTCTTGGTACTGTTGTTGGGAATGTAAATTGGTGCAGCCACTATGAAAAACAGTATGGAGGTTCCTCAAAAAATTAAAAATAGGACTACCACACAATCCCAGCAATTCCACTTCTGAGTATTTATCTGAAGAAAACAAAAGCGCTAACTCAAAAAGATACATGCACTCAAATCACTGCCTTGTTGTTTACAGTAGCCAAGATATGGAAACAATTTATGTGTCCATCCATGGATGAATGGATAAAAAAATTGTGGTATGTGTACACAATGGAATATTACACAGTCATAAAAAAGAATGAAATCTTGCGACCTGTGACAACATGGGTAGACTTCAAAGGCATTATACTAGGTGAAATAAGTCAGACAGAGAAAGGCAAATACCATATGATCTTTCTTATATGTGGACTCTTAAAAAATAAATAAACAAAAAATTTAAATGCTGTGTGAATTAGTGATACAATAGATGAGGTTCCAGTTAACATAAGAAGGAAAATATATTTGAAGAGATTATGGATTTTCGCACTCTACTTATTCTAGACTTCCTACCACAGGGAATCTTTTCTTGTTCCTATCCAGAAAAATACACAAGGCAGGGTTATTTTAATTTGAATTTAATATTATTATGTGGCGTTATTTTCCTCTATGATATCAAGAATATGCCATGAAATTAATTTCATTCTTTTTTTAAAATGAGATGAAGCTTCAGTTCTTTACCAAGATTCTTCAAATGATTCATTCCACTAAAGAATATTTATTGAGCACTCACTTTGTTCAAGGTAAAAAGACATAAGAGAGGACAGAGTAGAAGACATTGTTACTACTTATAAGACTTTATAGACTAGTTGTGCAGAGGATATGATGCCAACTGGTGATATGGCTGGCTGTGGTCCAGAGTCCCCAGGAGAGGCAGAACAGGGAGTTTGATAAAGCAAGAGCATCTAACAGATATTCTCATCTTTCAAAGCAACATTTTAAGATGAGTAAGTTGTTAAGTATGTGGGAAAGAGCAAGATTGTGTCTTTGGGAAATAAATGTCTGTTGGTAGGTGGTTAGGAGTACGTAGGAACTCTGAGTAGAGGTCCTTGCTTGCACACCCTAAATTCTGGAGAATTACCAAAGGCAAGAGAAGCCAGGTGGGTTAGGATAAGAGGCAGTAGTCCCCAAAGTTATATTTTCTGATTCTAGGGCAATAACTGCTTCTGTCTGTTGGATTTACATTCTTTTCTCTGAGAGGGTGGAAAAGATTTCAGTTTACATCTATCCTTAGGGAGAGGAGGACTTGTAGAGATCTTAATTAATATAGTATTTGGGAATTTTAAACTGTTACCGTAGTTACACTCATCATATAACAAGTCTGCAAACTCTGGATTAGAAAACTTGCTTCTTCTGAGAGCTGCTATCTTTAGGCAGAATTTTTAAAAAGTACATTAATTTAGTGCTTAATTTTCAGAAAGAACTAGAAAATATTTCAGTAACACTCTGTTCAATTCTAGTTGCTCCTGGCTATGCCACTCACAGATACAGAGGAGAACAAAAATCCTTCAAACATTTCTGGCTCTATTCCCATCACTCTCACTTACTGATTTAGGGCTTCCAGCTTTCTAAAAGTTCACCTCTGAGTAGGATGACTATCATGGGTAATGGGAAATGTCTAAGTTTATGCTTGTTATACTGGTGTCTTGTCTTGTTTAGAATTTGTCCTGGATTTCTTATTTTTTTAAACAAAGTATTGTTACTACTTGCTTAGATACAGCTATATGGATTTGGTGGACACCCCCTTTGTATGCCTATTCTGCCTTGGTCTCTTCTAGTGTTGTGTGAAATCCACATGCAGTGAATAGTGTTCTCACTTTTTTTTTTTTTAAGAAGTTGTTGGGGGTAGGAGTTTATTAATTAATTTATTTTTGCTGTATTGGGTCTTCGTTTCTGTGCTAGGGCTTTCTCTAGTTGTGGCAAGCGGGGGCCACTCTTCATCGCGGTGTGCAGGCCTCTCACTATCGTGGCCTCTCTTGTTGTGGAGCACAGGCTCCAGATGCGCAGGCTCAGTAGTTGTGGCTCACTGGCCTAGTTGTTCCGCGGCATGTGGGCTCTTCCCAGACCAGGGCTCAAACCCATGTCCCCTGCATTAGCAGGCAGATTCTCAACCACTGCGCCACCAGGGAAGCCCGGTTCTCACTTTAATACACGTTTACATCTGGAATTATGACCAGTGACAACTCATATCTCTTTTACAACCCTTTCCAGACTCAATGTAACTAACAAGGACAGCATCCAGAGCTGATAAAACCAAGTATATGTGGACAGGAGTGCCTATTTTCTTCTTGGGTTGGTGGTGGGAAAAATATTTGGTGCTGCTGGCCACTTGATTGTCAAACTGATCCCTCCTTGCCTGTACAGTTCGTTTTTTTTTCCAAACAGGAAGACTCCAAAATTTATCCTATGTAAGCAAGGAAGAAACTGAACAAACTACATCACAGATCAAATGGTGTACATTATTTAATTCTGAAATTCTATAATTAAACTTTGGAGTCAACTTACAGGAAGAATATTTTGATGGGACTATGATTTTTAATTGAATAAATGTATATTCTTTATGGAATGAATTTTGCTGCATATATTTCTGATGTAATGTTCAAAAGAATAATAGAGAAAAGCTTTTTCTTGTAAAATATTTTTATGAGAAAAAGCGTCTGGAGGCAAAAAGACAGTAGAAATAGTTGGGGCAAGATATTTAAACACTGAAATTTCAACAGAAAAATTAGAATTGAGAATATTCTCTATCTAGGAGAATTTTTTTCTCTGAGTCTTCTAGTTATGTCAAAATCTGTCTAGAGAATATCTTCCTAATTAATATATTATTGTCTACAGAAAAGAATCAATTTTAAGTCTAACAGTTTCAGGTTTTCTAATTATAAAATTCAATTTTAAGAGGATTACATACAATTTTACGTAATAAAACATAATAGGACCATTCTGAAAACATATATTCTTCCAAATAAAATATACCATTGACATGGTATAATAAATAGATACAGGGGCTTCCCTGGTGGCGCAGTGGTTAAGAATCCGCCTGCCAATGCAGGGGACATGGTTTCGAGCCCTGGACTGGGAAGAGCCCACATGCCGCGGAGCAACTAAGCCTGTGTGCCACAACTACTGAGCCTGCGCTGTAGAGCCTGTGAGCCACAAATACTGAGCCTGAGTGCCACAAATACTGAGCCTGAGTGCCGCAACTACTCAAGCCCGTGCGCCTAGAGCCTGTGCTCCGCAAAAAGAGAAGCCACTGCAATGAGAAGCCTGCGCACCAGAGCGAAGAGTAGCCCCCTCTTCCCGCAACTAGAGAAAGCCTGTGCACAGCAACGAAGACCCAGGGCAGCCAAAAATAAATAAATAAATATAAAAAATAAATAAATAAATAGATACAGCTAAAAAGATTGTGAATATATTCAAAGAATGATTGTTCTGCTTACATTATTTTTAATGTTCAGATAATAATTATAAAGAAGTACTTTTACTTTGCTTTAATGTACCTGGATAAATGTTATTTTATTTTCTAAGAAAAATTTTCTTTTTGAAAATAGTTTTTTAATAGAACTATTTTGTAAGAACAACACTATGACAAAGCCAATTGATTAGTCAATAAACAAAAGTTTAAAATGATGTGATTTTGGTTATTTTTAACAGTCCCCTTCACTCTCAGTTGTGTCCCTATTTGGATGATAAATACCCTTCCTCCAAGCATATTTAGGATTTCCCTGGTCATGTCTTATAAACACTGCTATAAGTCGATATTCCCAGGGTCCTGCTAAAACTCTGCATTTTCTGCCAGAGCCCACCACTATTCCATGAGGTGTGTATCTCTGCCAGGTACTACTGTCGCCTGGTAGAAACCATGGTGTCATGGCATTGGGCAGGCAGTGGTGTCCTGTAGCACAGACTGGTATGCTGCTTGCTGATGCAGATGCAGCACCACAGTGCTGGTCAAGCAATCCCTGATGGTTCCTTGACTTTGACTGGACCAAAGCTGACCTTCAGATCAGAGGAGAAGTGGGAGAGACATGTTATCTCCCCTTTGTCTTATGCTCTCTTAGAGGGTTTTAAAGCAGTGTGGTTCTATGAATTGTAGTGTTTTTAGTGAATTTGTGTTTTAAGTTCTGCTTGGTGTCTGTTTCTATGGCGTGTCTAAGGACTTTGTTGGGGACAAAGTACACTACAGTGTACCCACAATCACTGCTTCCCTCTGGCACTTAGAGTCAACCTTCCTTTCAATTAGTTCCCTCCTAGGTACCCTGCAAATAGACGCTTGTCAGGCCAGCCCCCAAGTTTACCAAACATTTCCAGATATGTCTCAGATTCAGCAGAGGAATAACTTGTGTTGTTTCCTAAGAGGCTCTTAGCTCCCTTGCAAATAGGCTTCTCTCAAATCTGTCTTAACAACTAAAGTCTGAATTCTCACAGTGGGCACAGCCTAAACTCAAGTTGAGAGTTCCATTATATAAAAAGAATTTAACAAGTAACAAAATGTTTAGATCAGCTGTTTAACTTGAGGGCATTCAACAAGTATCTATCAGGTGTCTACAATGGGACAGGCATAATATTAGCCAGATATACAAAGATATCTAAGTTACAGTCTTCATCTTCAAGTAATCCAGTCTAACAGACAGATGCATATTAATGGGTAATTATAATACATTGTGGTAAGTTATGTAATAGCAGGATATGTGAAGCACAGTGATAACATTATAACACATATGCACAAAGGAAAAGAGGTATGAAAGAGGAAACTATGACTTCAGATTTCTGGAGTGTTGAGGTATGTTTATGGTGGAGAGGAGGGGGTGAAGGTAATGGTGTGGAATGCAGGTTGAAAGGTGGACATGGGTCAAATACAAATACTGTATTCCATGCTAAAGAACTTCACAATTTAGAATATCTGGAAGATTTAAAACATATTAAGGGAAGTAACTCAGACAGAGAAAGACAGATATCATGATATTACTTACATGTGGACTCTAAGAAAATGATATAAATGAACTTATTTATAAAACAGAAATAGACTCACAGACATAGAAAACAAACTTATGGTTACCAAGGGGATAGCGATGGCAGGGAGGGAGGAGAGATAAATTAAGAGTTTGGGATTAACATATACACACTACTATATATAACATAGATAAACAACAAGGTCCTACTGTATAGCACAGGGAACTATATTCAATATCTTGTAATAACCTATAATGAAAAAGAATCTGAAAAAACTAATCTATCATTTATCATCTATCTATCTATCTATCAACTATCTATCTATCTCTCTATCTCTCTATCTGATCACTTGCTGTACACCTGAAACTAACACAACATTGTAAATTAACAATACTTCAATTTAAAAAATGGTTTAAAAAAAACATGACAGAGACTTGATCTTACATGTGTTTTAGAGAAATGACTCCTGTTGGAGGGGGTGGATATGGATTAGATTGCACATGTTACCCCACAGAATGGACACAGAATGATGGAGTATTGCAGTCGTCTAGGCAAGAGTTGATGAATAATGCACAATGGGAATGGAGAGGATACTTCGGGAGGATGTTTGCATTATTTAGAAGGCAGAACAAATAGGACTCACTGAATAGATCTGGACGTTGTATGTGAGAGAGGTGGGAGTCTATGAAGAATCCTGGATTTCTGATCTGGATTTCTATATGGTGACATACTTAAAACTACTTGAAACAGGAATGCAGAATAAGAGAAGTTTCAGGGAGGAGAAATAATGCATTCTCTGTTATAAATGACTAGTTAAAGAATAGGGCAAGAATGGAAAAAGGAGATGAAAATGCAGGGAAAGAAAATAGAAGAGACAGGAAAAATAAATGTTGACAGAGACAGGCAGAGACAGAAAAATGATGTAAGGAAAGTCATAAAAAGATACAGAGTGAGACTTGTGGTCCAGTGGTAAAGAATCCGCCTTCTAATTCAGGAGATCAGGTTCGATCCCTGGTTGGGGAACTAAGATCCCACATGCTGTGGGGCAACTAAGCCCGAATGCCACAACTACTGAGCTCATGCGCTTCAACGAGAGAGCCTGCATGCTGCAAACTAGAGCCCATGCACCCTGAAACCCGCACCCCACAACTAGAGAGAGAGGGAGAAAAAAAACTCTGCATGCCGCAACTAGAGAGAAGCCCAAGCGCCACAACGAAAAGACCGCGCACCACAACGAAAGATCCCACATGCCTCAACAAAGATCCTGCATGCTGCAACTAAGACCTGATGATTCAGAGTGACACCTATCTTTTCAAAAGATTCAGAACGACACCTAGATTTGTATTTGAGAAGTAATTTCATTATCAGTTCTTGGTAATATGGCTGTTTTAATATTGCCACTATAGGAATTGCTGTTGTTTTTTTATTCATGATCAAAGGTTGAATAAGATAAAGATTTAGTCTCTGAATTGGAGAAAAGTGATGAATGGTATGGAAAAGGGAGAGAAAAGTAAACAGAGACCAAGCTTGGTTACTCTGCAGTAAAACCTGTGTTTATCAATGATGTCAGCTCTTGCAAAGGAATTTGTATCTTTAAGATTAGTATTTTAGAAAAGCCAATTTAATTTTTCACTGGACTCATATTCAGTTAAGGTATTGGAAACTGAAGAGCTAGAAAGATGGGATACATCTTATGGCTGTTTTTTTAGTTTCTTTCATGGACTGAATAGGTAGCCATCTCTTCTTGGAAAGGCACAGATAACACATAGAATCATAGAAGATTGGAAAGAATTCACATAGATTGGTTTCCAAACACTGCTTCCATTATTGCTTCCACATAAAAATAATCGCTAAAGCTTGCCTGGCCAAGTGTTCTCACATTCACAGAACTGTTTTGGTGGGATGGTAAGATTGATTTTGGAGTGAATATAACACTTCTAAATAAACAAACCAAGAGATATTTACAAAGAACTGGGTCTTCTTCTGTTCAGGGAATACACGCCCTGTCAAAACTATGAACCTTACTACAGTCAACATTTTAAAACTGTTAAAGAAAAATAAAAATTGTTCTGATTTTTGCCTCAGCAGGTCACTATGCACCAAAAGTATTCTCTCTGAATTTTGCTCTGAAATCACCAAGGGCAGGTATATTTTGAAATATGATTTGTATTAGAATATCCAGTCAATTGGATGCAATTGATTTTCAGTTCCCGAAACTGTGACTTCAAATTTAATCAATGCAGAGTAGAGGATCAGTAATTAAACAGTAATGATTTTTTCAAGTGGAGGTAGTTAATATTATTCTAAATTGCTTTGCTGTGAGTGGGTTCGGGCTCTTAATGATTTTGGGAACAAAACCAAGCTTTCAATTACATTACTGTTTCAGGCCTTATTATATAGAGTTTAAACAAAGGTATACAAACCTATCACAGAAAAGGTATGTGACAACCTGAGAAGTACTTTACTAACTTGTGAGATAGCCTCTTCAGAAAAAGAAGGATCCAATGATTGTTTTAATCATTCACCTGCCAACTCATATGAGATATGCATGAAAAGCAAACAGTTGTCCTGGGCAGAAGAACAAAAACAGACAAGAAATGAGCAAGTCTTAACCAGATTGCTCTTCAACATAGCAGGTACTGTAGATTCTTATTCTAGCAGTTTGGAAACACTAGGAGACCATATCCATAGTTACAGTCACCAGAAGGTGGGGATTACTTTCTTCATTTTGTGGTAATCTTGGGATGTTGGCCTAAAACATGTAGGCTGTGATGCTATGAGGGAAACTTAGTGGTTCAATGGTGCTCAGATTGCTTTGGAGGGAAGACTGGATTAATCTGTTAGTGACACACTGATCCATATGCTCTCCGAACCTTACGTGGAGAAAAGTTAAATGACAAAATGTAAGCAATTCAGCATGATTGAACTCTGCTGATCACAAAGATTGATGTGGTGAATAATGGGAAAATTAGTGAGAGGGTTGGTTTCAGGATCCCAAACAAGAGTCTCTCTAGGGGTCTGTACCATTTCAGCCTGACCACCTACAAGAAAAGGATGGGGTACAGTGGTGATAGTTCAGATAGAACTTAATAGTTCAGGCCATGCATTACACGCAACTAGTGCAGAACTAGTTGTAGCCAGTTGAAATTTGGTGTGAAACATGGAGTATCATGAGCTACTTATTTACTACAATCAAATGGTTCTTTCTCTTGCATGGTGCTGTAAAATCAATACGGATTTAAAATTTTTACTTAGTTTGTAATGTAATTGAGTGCATAGGCAACGCCTAAATACATCTAGAGGATTTTATAGAAAATCCCAGACATTAAATAATTTCACACACAAATATTTAAATGTTTCTCTAACATGAGACCTTAAAAAAACATAAATAATGTTAACATACCCAACATATTTAACATTTATTTCTCAATATCATCTAACACCTAGTCCATGTTCTATTTTCCCTCATTGTCTCAAAAATATCTTTTTGTACTTTGTTGGAATCAGGATCTGGACAAGACACACACATTGCATTTGGTTATTTCTCTTAAGTTTCCTCTCCTTTTTACTTTCTTTTAATCTGTAATTTCTCTTTTTTCTTCCTTCCATTAACTTGTTGAGCAAATTGGGTCATTTGTCCTGTAGAATTTCTCAAGTTTTGGATTTAGCTTATTGTTTCTTCTGATGTTGTTTAACATGTTCCTGTTCCTATATTCCCTGAATTTTCTATAAATGAGGTTATATTTAGAGGTTTGATTAAGTTCCTTTTTAAAAAACATACACTTCAATAGTGCTGGAGTCATGAATCTACTGGAGTCATCATTTTTTTTTACTGTTCAAATTGTCCCATCTTTGGCCAGGGGGAATGACCACTCAAGTTCTTTAAATATGAGCCCAGTTGTTTTTCATCATCTCTTTACTGTCAGGTACAAGTAAGATACTATAGGCTTATTTTGTATATTTTTTTATTCCAGACCTGAAATCAGTGATTTCTCCAAATGCTCTGGGTTTTTTTTTAGTGGGTAATTGTGTTTAGAGACCACAATCTGGACACTGAGGGTTTTTATTGCTATTGGGTTGTCATTTTTTGGCCCCTTTAGTGGACAGAGCTAGGAAATAGGTATATTTTGTGGAGAGAAAAATAAATTATGAGTATACTAATATCTCAAATTCAAATTTATTCAATATTTTTTAGTATTGCATTTTAATTTATCTATTGTGATTTTGACTATCTCTTTGTACAGTGTTTTTAGTAGTTTCTAGGGCTTAAAAATAATTTTCACAGTCTACTTGGAATCAATAATTTACAACTTAAATTAGAATGTAGATCCCTTTTGCCTCTCCCTTTATGCTACATTTGTGTTGTATATTATACCTACAAACATTATACATATATCTACAAACATTATAGATCTATAATGATCCTTTTTGCATTCCTTCTTTTATGCTACAGTTGTGTTATATATTATATCTATAAACATAAAGCATCACAACAATGCTATAGTTTTTGCTTTCAACTATCAAGTTTAAAGTTTCAACTGTCAGTTTAAAGTGCTAAATAGAAGAAAAATGGTCTATTACAGAGGTCCCCAACCTTTTTGGCACCAGGGACCGGTTTTGTGGAAGACAGTTTTTTCCAGGGGCCAGCAGTTGGGGAGTGTGTGTGGTTTCGGGATGGTTCAAGTGCATTACGTTTATTGTGTACTTTATTTCTATTATTATTACATTGTAATATATAATGAAATAATTACACAACTCACCATAATGCTGACAGGAGATGGAGCTCAGGAGGTAATGTGAGCGATGGGGAGCGGCTGTAAATACAGATGAAGCTTCCCTCGCTCGCCTGCTGCTCACCTCCTGCTGTGTAGCCCTGGTTCCTAACAGGCCACGGACTGGTACCAGTCCGTGGCCCGGGGGTTGGGGACCCCCTGTCTATTATATTTACCCAGATACCTTTTCTATTGTGTTTTCTTCATTCCTGAAAGCCCAAGTTTCCCTTCTGTCTGAAAAGCTTCTTCAGCAATGTTTAGAGCAGGTCTACCTGATATGAATTCTGTTAGTTTCATCTGAGCATGTCTTTATTTTGCCTTTATTCCTGAAGGATATTCTTGCTGGATATAGATTTGTGTTGACAGTTATTTCCTTTTAGCACTTTAAAAATATTGTGCCACTTACTTCTTGTCCCTGTATGGTTTCTGATTAGAAATTCAGTCATTCAAACTGTGTATCGTTTTCCTCTGACTGCTTTAACGTTATTTGTTCTTGTTTTCCTGCAGTTAATTATGGTCTGGGCATGGGTTTGTTTGAACTTATCTTCTTTGGGGTTCATTTAGATTTTTAAAACTGTACATTTGTCCTTCACCAAGATTGGGAAGTTTTAAAGCCATTATTCTTCAAAGATTTTTTCAGCATTCCATTCTTTAACCATTCCTTCTGAGTCTCTGAAAACATGAATGTGAGACCTTCTGTTATTGTCTCAGTGGTCCCTAAGGCTGATAATTGTTTTCAATCTTTATTCTTTCTGTTGTTCCTGTTGGATCATTTTTAATGATCTATCTTGTCTTCAAGTTTATAATCTCTTTCCTCTGTCATATCCATCTGCTATTGAGTCCATCCAATTAGATTTTTATTTTGGTTATCATATTTTTCAGTTCTACAATTCCCATGTGGTTCTTTCCATTTCTGTGTGGTTCTTCTTTATGTTTTCTCTCTCTTTGAGGAAACTTTTATTCTAACATATGTTGCAAGAATGTTTGCAATTGTTTGTTCCAGCGTACTTTAAAGTCTTTGGCAGGTAATTCCAGCATCTATGTTAATAGTGTGTCCGTTGGTGTCTGTTGATTGTTTTTTACCATGTGACTTGAAATTTTTTGGGGTCTTCATATGCTGAGTAATTTTGGATTGTTCCCTAAATACTTTGAACATTATGCTGTGAGACTCTGTGTCTCATTTTAAATTCTGTGGAGAATGTTGACATTTTTGTTTTAGCAGGCAACAGACCTGGTTAGTTTCAGGCTGCAAGTTCCAACTTGAGTTTTATGGGTGATAATTCCAATGTCAGGTCACTATTTTTTTTTTTTTTTTTTTGCCGTACGCGGGCCTCTCACTGCTGTGGCCTCTCCCGTTGCGGAGCACAGGCTCCGGACGCGCAGGCTCAGCGGCCATGGCTTACGGGCCCAGCAGCTCTGCGGCATGTGGGATCTTCCCGGACCGGGGGCACGAACCTGCGTCCCCTGCATCGGCAGGCAGACTTTCAACCACTGCGCCACCAGGGAAGCCCTGTCAGGTCACTTTTTAAAGCCTTTGTAGTGCTCTTTGGATCTGTCTTGGGTGTGTGCCATCCAGCAGTCAGTCTATAACCTGGGCATTGGTATATCTATTTGTTTCTTTCTCAACATTGCTGCCATGGTAATTAGGGTTAGATCCATGCATCTTTAATCTCCCCCTAGTACTTTCTGATTTCTGGGACTCTCCTTTTTGTTCTCTGGCCAGAAACTTAGGGCTCTAGTTACCCTGCTTTGTTGTGTTCTGTCACTCACCTCTGTGACTGAGTCTATGTTCTGCCTCAAGCAGAGAGGGGGAGAGAGGGTTGAGGGGGAGAGAGAGAATCCATAGGGGCTTGCCTCACACTTTAGAACTGCAGCTCCACCTACCAGAGAGGAGGGTGGCCTCCTTATCCCTGTGGGTTCTTGTGGCTCTTGTGATTCTTGTGGGTTCCTGTAGCTGTCAGTGACTTCCCACCACAGGATAGCCTGGTGACTGGGGAGCTAGAGAAGAAAGGGGGAAAAAGCCAGGGGATTTTTACATTTCCTTTGAGCGTCACGAGTACCTTTTTCTGACCCTCAAGGGAGAGCCTATGGGCTTCTCCGTCTGTATCACAGTGCTCACTTCTGGGTTTCTGGCTGTGGTGAACTCAACAAAGGGTATACCAGAAAACTGGTAAACTCACAATTGATTCTATGATTCTTTGAATTCTGGTAACACTTGCTGTTATTTACAAAGTCTTCAAATACGTGCCTGTGCATTCTGTCCAGGTTTTATAGTTATATTCAGTGTGAGGAAAAGGATGAAGCATGCTTATTCTATCTCAACTGGAACCTGAATTACTAAAATTTCATTTCATTTTTACTTGTGTAAAACATTATGTGGTTCCAAAGCCAAAACTATGAACAAGATGAACACTTAACAAAAATATGAACACTTAATAACAGATGTCAAGTTTCTATCCCTTTTTTTTTCTCCCCCAGAGGTAACCATATTTTTAGTTTTTTATTATCCTTTCATTTTTTAATATTAAAATAAGTATTTATATTTGCATTCTTTCTTCCTTCACTTCTTACACAAAAGTTAACATACTACAAATACTCTTCTGCATCTTGCCCTTTTTCACTTACTTAATTATATATTCTTATAATAATTCCCAGCAGTATATAAAAATTTTCCTTATTCCTTTTTAAGACTGCGTAGTTTTACCTTGTATGAACTTACCATGTTTTTTTTTTCTAGTCTCTTATTGGTGGAAATATGCATTATTTCTGGGCTTTGGTTTTTACTAATTAATATAGATTTTAAACCTAACTTTCTTATTCATTTTATTTGGGAAAATGGAAGAAGCCTTCACAGTGTTTTTTGTAATCCCAATCATTTTGCCTTCAAGATGTAGTTTATAGCCAATGCCATAAATCTCTTGGTAATAATTCTTAGATTAATTATACATGCAATAAGACTAAGATATTTGAATGCTGGAATTTGCTCATAGACACTGTCTTTAATGGTAAACCACTCCTGGTGATAATTATTTGCGAATAGCTTGAATTCCTTAAGTAGTTTCCCTACTGGTATTTTGGGGGAGGTAAAAACCTGTCAGTTTGTCAGCACTGAATTGGTAACAGAAAATAGGAAATAGAGCATTCAAGAGAGAGAATAGCAGATGTAATGGTGATGATTGGTATTAGTGAGGTTGCTCCACAAAATGGAGTATAGTAATATGGATATTGGATGTGAAGAAAACTGAGTCCAGTGAAGGAGTCACTACATCTAAGAGGCAACATACAGCAGGGTGTGGGAAACTAGAAAGCAGGAGGTCTGGGATAAGTTGAAGGCAGCTCTTTGCTGCTGTAGTACTTTTTCAAAAGTCTTTGATCCCACTCCCATGGGCATATTTCAGTTGCTGTTTAAGGGGACAGCCCAATATTTGGTATTTCCCACCTCTCCATCTCTAGTTTTTTGTTTTTTAAGAAAAGATTATTTATTTTTGGCTGCATCAGGTCTTAGTTGCAGCATGCAGGATCTTTGTTGAGGCATGTGGGATCTTTTGTTGTGGTGCTTGGGCTTCTCTCTAGTTGTGGCGTGTGGGTTTTCTCTCTCTAGTTGTGGTATGCAGGCTTCTCTCTAGTTGTGGTGTGCAGGGGTTTCTTTGTCTGCTCTAGTTGTGGTGCACAGGTTCCAGGGCACGTGGACTCTGTAGTTTGCAGCATGCACGTTCTCTAGTTAAGGCACATGAGCTCAGTAGTTGTGGCGTGAGGACTTAGTTGCCCTGCAGCATGTGGGATCTTAGTTCCCTGACCAGGGATTGAACCTGCGTACCCTGCATTGGAAGGCAGATTCTTTACCACTGGACCACGAGGGAAGTTTCTCCATCTCTAGTTTAAATGCAAGCTTATCTGAAAAGTAGGTTAATTTTTCTGTTTCATCAGTCTGAAGATGTGCGTCAGAAGGTTGTTCCCCCATCCCTTTTTTCCTAACTTTAATGCTTCCAATATAGGAAATGATGTAATCTGGGAATTTCAGTGGCATATAGTTCAGGAATTTTATATTCAGTATTGCTTTTAGGATGATAGACAAATATGTAGGAGTAATATTTGAGCAGAAGACTCCAGCATGGTCTACCTAATGCCATAATTAAGAATGTGAGCAGAGATTATGAGAAAGAAGGTCCATAATAAGCTTGTGATTAGCACAAATTTTAAGTAGTTAGCAGCAGAAGTAGCTGTGGGACTTCTTGGCTCCTGTAGTAACAGTAGGTGTTCCATTGTCAGTTTCTGCTGGAGTCTGATCCTTAGGTGACATAATTCTTGAGCAATGTCTATTCCCTCACACTCTAGACTTTTATAGCTAAGAACAGTTCTAACATTAAACTTGAAATATTTCTGATAAGATTGTGACTTGCATTCATCATAATGTTATAGCTTGAGAACAGAAACCTTTAACTGCTTCCCATTTTGGAAGTGTCTTATGAGTCTATTTTCTAGCATAAAGTAACTCAGCCATGCCTGCCTTTGGCTGAAGAAAAGAAAGTGATACAAACTTAAGTAGTCTAAAGAAAGAATGAAATACCTGCTTTGCTCTTAGAGTAGCATATGTTATAGATGGCATGTGTATATTCCTGCATGGAGAAATTCTGGTACTGATAGGGACAGAGTAAAGGGACAAAGGGACAAAGTAGGTGATTAAATAGTTAATCCCACTAGGGGATTGTAAGTAAAGAAAAAAGTATGGGAGACCCCTGTAAGCTAATGATCATTCAAGAAAGCAGGTTTGCTTAGCAACAAAACCATGCAACAGAAGCATGAGACATGCCCCCATACAATAAAGCCATGATGGAATGAGACCCACATCCTGCCCAGTGATGTCAGTAAGTTAATAATTCCTAAGACACACTCCTCTGTGCACATTAAAAACAGAAATATAAGGAAAAGGTGACATTATACTAAAACCTGGGATGATTTACCATTTTTAGCATATGTTACCACTTTTTTGCTCATTTCCATTGCGCCATGACAGTCCTGGATTGACCATGTAGGGACAAGAAAACTTCCCTGCCTGAAATGGAGGAGGAATTGATGATGAAAGCATGATGTCTACTCAAGAATGAGGAAGAGGGTGGTTTTCTCCCCCCCCCACTTTTCCTTTGATTATAAAACTGTAGCCCACTAAGTTCTTGGGGCATGGCATCCTCTCGCCTGCCCGCTTTTAAGCCTCACAAGCATCCTATTCTAATAAATCACTTCTCATATATCACTTTGCCTCTCACTGAATTCTTTCTGCCCTGAGACATAAAGAATTGGAGCTCCTCAGAGCCCCCCAAGATGCATTTCAGCAGTTGCAGTACCCCTAAAATTGTGGCACTGAAATGTCAATTTGGTATTTTGCTCTTATCACGTGGATACCTGAATGTTGTTCTTCTGGAAATCATTCCCAGTTCTTCTGCTGTAGATACTATCGTGCTATATTTGTCATCTTAGAAATCCAGGTCATTATGATGTATTGAGAAGTCCAAAGGTGTACAGAATTTCCAAGCTGAAGGTAATCAACTTGACATAACCATTAAGATGTAACGATCATTTGGTAACATCTTCAAGCATCTGGTGGTAGTAGAGGGGGTGAAGAAAGGGAATGAATATTTATTGAACATTTGCTGTTTGATGGGTGATCTGTTAAGTGCTTTTCATAAATATCTTATATAATATTCATAATAAAACTTTAGGGGTGGGTATTATTATATTAATTTTTAAATCAGGATGGTGGAGTTCCAAAAGTCTAAATAACTTTCTTAGTGTTACATAGACCATAAGTGGTGGGTAAGTGTTTGAATTCAGGTCTGTTGGCTTGGGTTCCTCCCACCATGCCTCACTGAATTCTTTAGTCTTTAAAAGACCCTGAACCCCAGTAGGAGTGCTAAAATGCTGCTTAGTAGGGGCTGGATATCGGTGTTATGTAAGAGTCTTGTAATATTCATAAATCTCACCTTAACTAGCACATTTGATATGTTAATTTACTATATATGATTGAAAGACACTGTTAAAATATTCAGTACTTTTAGAGTAAAATACATAAATTTAATTTTTTAGTGACTCATTACACTAGCTAAATATAGACAGAATAACACTGGTTTCTTTTCATAAATTGAAATCCTGAGTGTTTTGAATGTAAGAAAAAACTGTGAAATTTTAGAACTCTATTTATGGTATCCTTATGACTTGGAATATCCTATGATGGAAAAATGTGTTTAAGGATCCATTTCTAACCAGACATCAGGATGATGTTGACTTGGCAAGGGAGCAGCCTTTGTGTTAGGTGATAAAAGCTCTCAAAGTCTTGACTATGGTTTAAATAAGACAAACTTGAAGTAGAGGGTCACATGATTTACAGATATGAACTCTTTCCAGCTCTAGAACTCTTTGCCATTTTTGATAACAAGAAGTAGAGCTTCAAAGCTTAGAGCTCCGTGGGAAGCCAGGCAGGTAGCCCTGCTGTGATGAGTTCTTCTGAGCTTACTTTAATATGCCTCAAGTGAGTATCTATAGGTAGCCAGAAAGGACAGGTAGTTAAGATTGTGTTAAAAAAACCCTCATTTTATTATACCTTCTGATTCTAAATCAAGGATGAGGCACCAAAAGCCTCTTGGATCTAGGAGTGCAAGGAAAGGTCTGAAAGAGGATTTTTTATTTTGCCCAGTGTATTCCAATACATAGATATCTGTCTTCTTTTAAGCACCTGGATGTTGAGAGCTTAATGTAATTGACCTCATACAGGTTGTGATGAAAATTGGAAACCTATGTCATGCTGAGAGCTATGTTTCATCAATAAGTTGGACCTGGCTTGGGGGTCAGCTCTTAAAACCTGAAAACATACATCTATTTATTTCCCAAAGTGCATTACTTAGAGCACTAGCCCTATAAGACATTTGTAGGAAAAAAAAATTTCCATAGTTAAATTTGTTTGGGAAACACTGTAGGAGATATATCTTCCTGTTAGAAAATTATAATACATTTTATCATATTAAATAAGATTTCTGATAATTCAAATAGTTTGTTTTTAATTTGAAAAACAAAAGCAAAAAGAAAAAAAACGGTTTAACTTTGTTGAATAGTCATCCCAATGGGATCTCTCCTATTAAGATTTCATAGAACTAGTAATTAAGGCAGTATGTTTTTGGTATAAAGGTAGACAAACAGACCAATGGGATAGAATACAGAGTCTAATAACAGACCCTCACAGTAATTAATGATGAAGGTGAAACTGCAGTACAGTGGATAAAGTATGGTCTTTTCAGTGAAAGGTACTGGGTCAACTAGATGTCCACAGGAGGAAAAAAAAGATCCTTTCCTCATATCTAAATATGAAAGATGAAACTATGGCTTTTAGGAGAAAATATAGGAGACTGTCATTATGACATGGAGGACAGAGAATATCTTCACGACATGGAGGTTAAAATTTTCTTAATGGGAGACATAAAGGAAAAAGAATGGTAAATTGCCTGCATTTAAATTAAGAATTCTGCTGAAGACTGGGACAACATATTTGTACTATATATATCTGACAAAAGGTTTTAAAAACTGCTGTTGCTGTTGTAAAGCAGTATCAAAAAGGCAGACAATCCAATAGAAAAAGTGGACAAAATATTTGAACAGAGAAGATATTTAAAGCACTAACAGAGATATGGAAAAGTACTCAAATTCACTAGTCAACAGGAAAAGGCAAGTAAAACCAAACTGTGGTTACAAAGGAATGGCTAAAATAAAAACAGAAAATTTTAAGTATTGTCAAGGATGTAAACCAATGGCAGTGCTCATCCACTGTTGGTAGAAGTGTAAATTAGTGTAACCACTTCGGAAAACTGGTTGGCAATATTATAAAAGCTAAACAGATGCTTACCTTATGCCCCAGCAATTCTACTCTTAGTCTATCCAACAAAAGCGCATATATACGTTCAGCAAAAGGCAGGTGCTAAGGACACGGACATATTCATAGCAGTACTCCTTGTTAGGATCTGCAAACTGGAAACAACTCAAATGTTATCAACAGTAGAATGAATAAAGTGTGATAAATTCACACAGTGAAATGTAATAGCAGTGAGAATAAACAAACTATAACTACAAAGAATAACATGGGTAAATATCACAAATATAATTTTGAGCTATAACAGGCAGACACAAAAAAGTACATACTGGATGATTTATTTATATCAAGTTTTAGACAGGCAAAATGAATTTATGCTATTAGATATCAGGACAGTGTTTCCTCTGGAAGGGGACTCAAAGGGGCTTCTGGGGTGCTGGAAATGGTTTGGTTAGGGTGTTGGTTTCACTTTGTGAAAATACATTAGGCAGTGTACTTAAAATTTGAGTATTTTTCTGAGTGTTTGATATACTAAAAAGTACGCTTAAAAAGGCATTTATATCAAAACAATTTATTTTAAAAAAGATTCTTAGATCTAGCCTCCCAAGGAACACACTTTGGGAAATGCTAACCTATTCACACACTGCTATTGATATATGTTGTTCAAGTCTCATTTTTTAATTGAAATAATATCAGATGAAATGATATTCAAAGGAAAACTTTAATGGACACTTTTCCAATTAATGTTCAAATTTATCATTATTTATGTATTGAAGATAGCACTAAATGATAAATTATGGAGAAAACATTTAATGAGCATTTGAAGACTAATGAAAGAAATAATGCATTTTAATTATATAAATTTTAAAATAAGATCAAACTGAGATTGCTTTTTTTCTTTAACATCTTTATTGGAATATAATGGCTTTACAATGCTGTGTTAGTTTCTGCTTCACAACAAAGTGAATCAGTTATACATATACATATATCTCTTCCCTCTTGCATCTCCTTCCCTCCCACCCTCCCTATCCCACTCCTCTAGGTGGTCACAAACCACCTAGCTGATCTCCCTGTGCCACGCGGCTGCTTCCCACTAGCGATCCACCCTACGTTTGGTAGTGTATATGTGTCCATGCCACTCTCTCACTTTGTCACAGCTTACCCTTCCCCCTCCCCATATCCTCAAGTCCATGCTCTAGTAGGTCTGTGTCTTTATTCCCGTCCTATCCCTAAGCTCTTCATGACATTTTTTCCCTTAGATTCCATATATATGTGTTAGCATACGGTATTTGTTTTTCTCCTTCTGACTTACTTCACTCTGTATGACAGACTCCAGGTCCATCCACCTCACTACAAATAACTCAATTTCGTTTCTTTTTATAGCTCAGTAATATTCCATTGTATATATGTGCCACATCTTCTTTATCCATTCATCTGCTGAGGGACACTTAGGTTGCTTCCATGTCCTGGCTATTGTAAATAGCGCTGCAATGAACATTTTGGTACATGACTCTTTTTGAATTATGGTTTTCTCAGGATATATGCCCAGTAGTGGGATTGCTGGGTCATATGGTAGTTCTATTTATAGTTTTTTAAGGAACCTCCATACTGTTCTCCATAGTGGCCGTATCAATTGACATTCCCACAAGCAGTGCAAGAGTGTTCCCTTTTCTCCACACCCTCTCCAGCATTTATTGTTTCTAGATGTTTTGATGATGGCCATTCTGACTGGTGTAAGATGATATCTCATTATAGTTTTGATTTGCATTTCTCTAATGATTAATGATGTTGAGCATTCTTTCATGTGTTTGATTGCAATCTGTATATCTTCTTTGGAGAAATGTCTATTTAGGGCTTCTGCCCATTTTTGGATTGGGTTGTTTGTTGTTTTGTTATTGAGCTGCATCAGCTGCTTGTAAATTTTGGAGATTAATCCTTTGCCAGTTGCTTCATTTGCAAATATTTTCTCCCATTCTGAGGGTTGTCTTTTGGTCTTGTTTATGGTTTCCTTTGCTGTGCAAAAGCTTTGAAGTTTCATTAGGTCCCATTTGATTATTTCTGTTTTTACTACCCTTTCTCTAGGAGGTGGGTCAAAAAGGATCTTGCTGTGATTTATGTCATACAGTGTTCTGCCTATGTTTTCCTCTAAGAGTTTGATAGTGTCTGGCCTTACATTTAGGTCTTTAATCCATTTTGCATTTATTTTTGTGTATGGTGTTAGGGAGTGTTCTAATTTCATACTTTTACATGTACCTGTCCAGTTTTCCCAGCACCACTTATTGAAGAGGCTGTCTTTTCTCCACTGTATATTCTTGCCTCATTTATCAAAGATAAGGTGACCATATGTGCAGGGGTTTATCACTGGGCTTTCTGTCCTGTTCCATTGACCTATATTTCTGTTTCTGTGCCAGTATCATACTGTCGTGATTACTGTAGCTTTGTAGTATAGTCTGAAGTCAGGGAGCCTGATTCCTCCAGCTCCATTTTCGTTCTCAAGATTGCTTTGGCTATTCGGGGTCTTTTGTGTTTCCATACAAATTGTGAAATTTTTTTGTTCTAGTTCTGTAAAAAATGCCAGTGGTAGTTTGATAGGGATTGCATTGAATCTATAGATTGCTTTGGGTAGTAGAGTCATTTTCTCAATGTTGATTCTTCCAGTCCAAGAACATGGTATAACTCTCCATCTATTTGTGTCATCTTTAATTTCTTTCATCAGTGGGTTATAATTTTCTGCATATAGGTCTTTTGTCTCCTTAGGTAGGTTTATTCCTAGATATTTTATTCTTTTTGTTGCAATGGTAAATGAGAGTGTTTTCTTGATTTCACTTTCAGATTTTTCATCATTAGTGTATAAGAATGCCAGAGATTTCTGTGCATTAATTTTGTATCCTGCTACTTTACCAAATTCATTGATTAGCTCTAGTAGTTTTCTGGTAGCATCTTTAGGATTTTCTATGTATAGTATCATGTCATCTGCAAACAGTGACAGCTTTACTTCTTTTCTGATTTGGATTCCTTTTATTTCTTTTTCTTCTCTGATTGCTATGGCTAAAACTTCCTAAACTATGTTGAATAAGAGGGGTGAGAGTGGGCAACCTTGTCTTGTTCCTCATCTTAGTGGAAATGGTTTCAGTTTTTCACGATTGAGGACGACGTTGGCTGTGGGTTTGTCAAATATGGCCTTTATTATGTTGAAGAAAGTTCCCTCTATGCCTATTTTCTGAAGGGTTTTTATCATAAATGGGTGTTGAATTTTGTCAAAAGCTTTCTCTGCATCTACTGAGATGATCATATGGTTTTTCTCCTTCAGTTTGTTAATATGGTGTATCACGTTGATTGATTTGCGTATATTGAAGAATCCTTGCATTCCTGGAATAAACCCCACTTGATCATGGTGTATGATCCGTTTAATGTGCTGTTGGATTCTGTTTGCTAGTATTTTGTTGAGGATTTTTGCATCTGTTTTCATCAGTGATATTGGCTTGTAGTTTCCTTTCTTTGTGACATCTTTGGTTTTGTTATCAGGGTGATGGTGGCCTTGTAGAATGAGTTTGGGAGTGTTCCTCCCTCTGCTATATTTTGGAAGAGTTTGAGAAGGATAGGTGTTACCTCTTCTCTAAATGTTAGATAGAATTTGCCTGTGAAGCCATCTGGTCGTGGGCTTTTGTTTGTTGGAAGATTTTAAATCACAATTTCAATTTCAGGGCTTGTGATTGGTCTGTTCATATTTTATATTTCTTCCTGGTTCAGTCTCGGCAGGTTGTGCATTTCTAACAATTTGTCTATTTCTTCCAGGTTGTTCATTTTATTGGCATAGAGTTGCTTGTAGTAATCTCTCATGATCTTTTGTATTTCTGCAGTGTCAGTTGTTACTTCTCCTTTATCATTTCTAATTCTATTGATTTGAGTCTTCTCCCTTTTTTACTTGATGTGTTTGCCTAATGGTTTATCTTCTCAAAGAACCAGCTTTTAGTTTTATTGATCTTTGTTATCGTTTCCTTCATTTCTTTTTCATTTATTTCTGATCTGATTTTTATGATTTCTTTCCCTCTGCCAGATTTGGGATTTTTTTTGTTCTTCTTTCTCTAATTGCTTTAGGTGCAAGGTTAGGTTGTTTATTTGAAATGTTTCCTGTTTCTTAATATAGGACTGTGTTGCTATAAAATTCCCTCTTTGAACTGCTTTTGCTGCATCCCATAGGTTTTGGGTCATCGTGTCTCCATTGTCATTTGTTTCTAGGTAGTTTTTGATTTCCTCTTTGATTTCTTCAGTGGCCACTTCATTATAAAGTAGTGTATTGTTTAGCTTGCATGTGTTTGTATTTTTTACAGATCTTTTCCTGTAATTGATATGTATTCTCATAGCGTTGTGGTCGGAAAAGATACTTGATGTGACTCCAATTTTCTTAAATTTACCAAGGCTAGATTTGTGACCCAAGATATGATCTATCCTGGAGAATTTTCCGTGAGCACTTGAGAAAAATGTGTATTCTGTTGTGTTTGGATGGAATGTCCTATAAATATCAATTAAGTCCATCTTGTTTAATGTATCATTTAAAGCTTGTGTTTCCTTATTTATTTTCATTTTGGATGATCTGTCCATTTGTGAAAGTGGGGTGTTAAAGTCCCCTCCTATGATTGTGTTACTGTCAATTTCCCCTTTTATGGCTGTTAGTATTTGCCTTATGTATTGAGGTGATCCTATGTTGGGTGCATATATATATATATATATATATATATATATATATATATTTCTGTGTGTGGTATGCGGGCCTCTCACTGTTGTGGCCTCTCCCGTTGCGGAGCACAGGCTCTGGACGCGCAGGCTCAGCGGCCATGACTCACGGGCCGAGCTGCTCCGTGGCATGTAGGATCTTCCCGGATTGGGGCACGAACCAGTGTCTCCTGCATCGGCAGGCGGACTCTCAACCACTGCGCCACCAGGGAAGCCCTGGGTGCATAAATATTTACAATTGTTATATCTTCTTCTTGGATCGATCCCTTGATCATTATGCAGTGCCCTCCTTTGTCTCTTGTAATAGTCTTTTTTTTTAAGTCTACTTTGTCTGATATGAGAATTCCTACTCCAGCTTTCTTCTGATTTTCATTTGCATGGACTAACTTTTCCCATGCCCTCACTTTCCATCTGTATGTGTCCCTAGGTCTGAAGTGGGTCTCTTGTAGACAGCATATATACGGGTCTTGTTTTTGTATCCATTTACACAATCTGTGTCTTTTGGTGGGAGCATTTAATCCATTTACATTTAAGGTAATTATTGATATGTATGTTCCTATTCCCATTTACTTAATTGTTTTGGATTTGTTATTGTAGGTCTTTTCCTTCTCTTGTATTTCTTGCCTAGAGAAGTTCCTTTAGCATTTGTTTTAAAGCTGGTTTGGTGGTGCTGAACTCTCTCATCAAATCTTAATGAGATCCTTGCTGTGTAGAGTAATCTTAGTTGTAGGTTTTTCTCCTTCATCACTTTAAATATGTCCTGCCAGTCCCTTCTGGCTTGTAGAGTTTCTGCTGAAAGATCAGCTATTAACCTTATGGGAATTCCCTTGTGTGTTGTTTTCCCCTTGCTGCTTTTAATATATTTTCTATGTGTTTAATTTTTGATAGTTTAATATGTGTCTCGGCGTGTTTCTCCTTGGATTTTTCCTGTATGGGACTCTCTGTGCTTCCTGGACTTGATTAACTATTTCCTTTCCCATATTAGGGAAGTTTTCAACTATAATCTCTTCAAATATTTTCTCAGTCCGTTTCTTTTTCTCTTCTTCTTCTGGGACCCCTATAATTCGAATGTTGGTGTGTTTAATGTTGTCCTGGAGGTCTCTGAGACTGTCCTCAGTTCTTTTCATTCTTTTTCTTTATTCTGCTCTGCAGTAGTTATTTCCACTATTTTATCTTCCAGGTCACTTATCTGTTCTTCTGCCTCAGTTATTCTGCTATTGATCCCATCTAGAGTATTTTTCATTTCACTTATTGTGTTGTTCATCATTGTTTGTTTCATCTTTAGTTCTTCTACGTCCTTGTTAAATGTTTCTTGCATTTTGTGTATTCTATTTCCAAGATTTTGGATCATCTTTACTATCATTATTCTCAATTCTTTTTCAGATAGACTGCCTATTTCCTCTTCATTTGTTAGGTCTGGTGGGTTTTTACCTTGCTCCTTCATCTGCTGTCTTTTCATTTTGATTATCTTACTGTGTTTGGGGTCTCCTTTTTGCAGGATGCAGGTTTGTAGTTCCCATTGTTTTTGGTGTCTGTCCCTAGAGGCTAAGGTTGGTTCAGTGGGTTGTGTATGTTTCCTGGTGGAGGGTACTAGTGCCTGTGTCCTGGTGCATGAGGCTGGATCTTGTCTTTCTGGTGGGCAGGTCCACGTATGGTGGTGTGTTTTGGGGTGTCTGTAGCCTTATTATGATTTTAGGCAGCCTCTCTGCTAATGGATGGGGCTGTGTTCCTGTCTTGCTAGTTGTTTGGCATAGGGTGTCCAGCACTGTAGCTTGCTGGTCATAGAGTGAAGCTGGGTCTTGGCATTGAGATGGAGATCCCTGGGAGATTTTCGCCATTTTATATTACGTGGAGCTGGGAGGTCTCTTGTGGACCAGTGTCCTGAAGTTGGCTCTCCCACCTCAGAGGCACAGCACTGACTCCTGGCACCAAGAGCCTTTCATCCACACGGCTCAGAGTAAAAGGGAGAAAAATTAGAAAGAAAGAAAGAGGGTAAAATAAAATAAAATAAAGTAAGATAAAAACATAAAGTTATTAAAATAAAAAATAATTATTAAGAAAAATAAATTTTTAAAATTAAAAAGAGAAAAAGAAAAAAAATACGGACTGTCAGAACCCTAGGACAAATGGTGAAAGCAAAGCTATACAGACAAAATCTCACACAGAAGCATACACATACACACTCACAAAAAGAGGAAAAGGGGCAAAAATAATATATCTTGCTCCCAAAGTCCACCTCACCAATTTGGGATGATTCGTTGTCTATTCATGTATTCCACAGATGCAGGGTACATCAAGTTGATCGTGTAGCTTTAATCCCCTGCTTCTGAGGCTGCTAGGAGAGATTTCTCTTTCTCTTCTGTGTTCGCACAGCTCCCGGAGTTCAGCTTTGGATTTGGCCCCGCCTCTGCGTGTAGGTCGCCTGAGGGCGTCTGTTCTTCTCTCAGACAGGACGGGGTTAAAGGAGAAGTTGATTCGGGGGCTGTGGCTCACTCAGGCTTGGGGAAGGGAGGGGTACGGTTGCGGGGCGAGCCTGCGGCAGCAGAGGCCAGCATGACGTTGCAGCAGCCTGAGGCGCGCCGTGCGTTCTCCTGGGGAAGTTGTCCCTGGATCTCGGGACCCTGGCAGTTGCAGGCTGCACAGGCTCCTGGGAGGGGAGGTGTGGATAGTGACCTGTGCTCGCCCACAGGCTTCTTGGTGGCGGTAGCAGCGGTTTTAGCGTCTCATGCCCGTCTCTGGGGTCCACGCTGATAGCCGCGGCTCGCGCCCGTCTCTGGAGCTCCTTTAAGTGGCGCGCTTAATCCCCTCTCCTCATGCACCAGGAAACAAAGAAGGAAGAAAAAGGCTCTTGCCTCTTCAGCAGCTCCAGACTTCTCCCGGACTCCGTCCCGGCTAGCCGTGGTGCACAAACCCCTTCAGGCTGTGTTCACGCAGCCAACCCCAGTCGTCTCCCTGGGATCCAACCGAAGCCGGAGCCTCAGCTCCCAGCCCCGCCCGTTCCGGCGCGTGAGCAGAGACGCCTCTCGGGCTGGTGAGTGCTGGTCGGCACCGAGCCTCTGCGGGAATCTCTCCGCTTTGCCCTCTGCAACCCTCTTGCTGTGCTCTCCTCCGTGGCTCCGAAGCTTCCCCCTCCGCCACCCGCAGTTTCCGCCCCTGAAGGGGCTTCCTAGTGTGTAAATTCCTAGCTCCTTCACGGCTCCCTCCCAGAGGAGCAGGTCCCGTCCCTATTCTTTTGTCTCTTTTTTTTTTCTTTTGCCCTACCCAGGTATGTGGGGAGTTTCTTGCCTTTTGGGAGGTCTGAGGTCTTCTGCCAGCGTTCAGTGTGTGTTCTATAGGAGCAGTTCCACGTGTAGATGTATTTCTGATGTATCTGTGGGGAGGAAGGTGATCTCTGCTTCTTACTCCTCCGCCATCTTATCTCGAAACCGAGATAACTTTTTTAGTTTTGAGCAATGGAAAACGTAAACTTTCAGTAAGTTCATAAATGTATAAAAAGTATTCTTCAGCAAACAGCAATTTTATGGATTTACTTATGATAATTAAATCCTATTTTTGTTACTTTAGATTTCCTTTTATCATTGAAATGTTAGTTAATCTAGTTTATACAATATTATTCCTTTTCTCAGTCCCTTAATATGTGTTTGCTATTTTAGAGACATTTTTGATGACAGAGTGGATGCCTGGATCTTTGTGTAGATGCTTTTCTCTTACACTAATTAAATAATTATATCACTTGCTCCAGAATGTTGAAATGCCAGATGTCCAGTTTCTCTGCTTCCACAGACTTCATACCCTGACAGCCAACAATTGCTGTCTGTGTTTGACATTCAGAAATTGGAGAGAATAAGTCAGGACCCTGGCGAGTTGGTCTGCATTTTAAACAGCTAGGAGTGAAAAGAGAGGAAGGAGATGTGCCTGTGGTAATTTCTCTTAGGTATTTTCTGTGGTTCTCTTAAGACATTTTGTTATTCAAGAGATAATAAATGCCAGACTAGTTGATCCTATCCTGACTTTACTTCTCTTGTAGTAATCCCTCTGGGAAGTTATAGGAATCTGAAAGTCTGCCTATTCAAAAATTACATATCATATTTATAATATAGTCAAATGAGATCATTATACTTATTGTCGTGGTGCACATTTTTAAGAGAATTAGAATCATTGATTATGACAAATTTTTTTTTGTGGTAACAGCTTTACAGTATCTCTGCTTAAATTACTTTTTATGTAGCAGATTTACAATTGGAAAATTCATTTCACATAAAAATATAATTTTTGTTTTGATCTGGACCATTTTTAAGGTCTTTATTGAATTTGTTACAGTATTGCTTCTGTTTTATGTTTTGGTTTTTTGGCCGCAAGACATGTGGGATCTTAGCTCCCTGACCAGAGATTTAACTTGCACCCCCTGCATTGGAAGGTGAAGTCTTAAACACCTGACCGCCAGGGAAGTCCCAAAAATGTAATATGTATAGTTAGTTCTTTTTACTTAGGTTTACAAGGGAGGGACTTAGGTTTAAGTCTTTTTTTTTTTTTTTTTTTTTGTGGTATGCGGGCCTCTCACTGCTGTGGCCTCTCCTGTTGCGGAGCACAGGCTCCGGATGCGCAGGCTCAGCGGCCATGGGTCATGGGCCCATCCACTCCGCGGCACATGGGATCCTCCCAGACCGGGGCATGAACCCGCATCCCCTGAATCGGAGGCGGACTCTCAACCATTGCACCACCAGGGAAACCCAAGTCTTTTTACTTAGGTTTAGAAAATTAAAAATATTAATTCAATGACAAATTTTTAAAATACATTTATTTATTTTTTATTTATTTTATTTTTGGGTGCATTGGGTTTTCGTTGTCAGCAGGCTTTCTGTAGTTGCGGTGAGTGGGGACTACACTTTGTTGCGGTGCATGGGCTTCTCATTGCAGTGGCTTCTCTTGTTGCAGAGCGCAGGCTCTAGGTGCACGGGCTTCAGTAGTTGTGGCATGTGGGCTCAGTAGTTGTGGCACGTGGGCTCTAGAGCACAGGCTCAGTAGTTGTGATGCACAGGCTTAGTTGCTCTGTGCCATTTGGTATCTTCCAGTACCAGGGCTCAAACCCGAGTGCCCTGCATTGGCAGGCAGATTCTTAACCATGGTCCCACCAGGGAAGCCCAATAACAAGTTTTATATTATCCAATTATATGTTAATTTTTCTCTTCAGTAGAAATGTTTACCTTATTTATTTTATTTTATTTTATTTTATTTTTACGGTACGCGGCCCTCTCACTGTTGTGGCCTCTCCCGCTGCAGAGCACAGGCTCTGGACGCACAGGCTCAGTGGCCATGGCTCACGAGTCCAGCCGCTCTGCGGCATATGGGATCCTCCCGGACGGAGGCACGAACCCGTGTCCCCTGCATCGGCAGGTGGACTCTCAACCACTGCGCCACCAGGGAAGCCCCTGTTTACCTTATATTTTGATGAATGTGTTTGTTTGGGTTTTATCACATGTATTTTCTCCTCCTTACCTGTTGGGGAAAGTGCAAATGATGCCAGTAAAATGACCAAAAGGGAGAGAAGGAAGGAGGAACAGCAACAGCAACAGTGACGGCAGCAAGGGGTCAGGCAAAATTAACAAATTTAATAATTCATATCTAAATAACCACATAACAAGTCAAATCTCCAAATGGGACCTCTATGGGAAATTACACTTCTGTTGCTCTACTGAAGTTTTATGGAAATAAACATTATTAGAGATGGGGGAGTTCCCATCTCTTGTCATTGACTTCCTGAGCCAGCAGCAGGTAATTGATGGGTGATGACAACTTCATGGAGTACAGTGAAAATGGTTGTAAAGTGATTACAGAGTAATATCCATGAGCTGGATGCCATCAGAGGATGCCTAATGGTGTCACGATTATGGGGTATCATGACAAATGTAAGGCAGGAGAGGTATCTAGGCTTTCTAGGATGGGTCTCACTGGCTAAGATTCTTAATTCCTTAGAGCATTCAGAACTTGATATTAGACCTCCACTATGGAGAATCAGCTATGCTTATGTATGTGTTTATAACTTAGTTAAAGCCATTGTATTATGAATTTGCTTCTGTTTTAGAGATTGTATTCAATCGTTTGCAAGCAAGTATGTTTGTCACTTTCATAGTCCCTTGGTAAATGAACCCTCTAAGCATGGTTATTTATTTGTGAATGATTTGGGTAGACCCCGTTGGAATATTACAGTCAAAATTCTGGTGCCTGGGATGGGAGAAATTAGTTAAGTAATTTTTCTTAAGAAACCCTCTTAATGGGGATTGCCCTCATAGCTGAATGTTTGTAACATCAGTTTAATCTATTTGGTAATGTCAGAAACACTTACAGAGCTTCAAGACCCTGAATCACTGTGAACAATCTTTACCATAAGTCCTTTATGATTAATATTTCTTAAAAAGCTGTTGTATACATTTTCACATCTCAAACTGGTTTTTCTTAGTATTTTGGTTTACTTTACACAATGACAATCTGTCAGGCTAATGTATAATATTAACTGTCTCATTATCAACATTGTTTCATTGGTAAAAATAGGTAAATGTTAATACAGTTGTCCCGCAGTATCTGCAGGGGATTGGTTCCAGGATTCCCCTGAATACCAAAATCCACAGATGCACCAGTTCTTTATATAAAGTGGCATAGTATCGGTGGGTTCAACCAACCACAGATGGAATCACAAATATGGTAGGCCAACTGTGATGTTACAACCAGCCTTGTCTGTATTACAGTTAGCCTGAATTGATCATGGTGGGAGTATTACATCATGGAATTGCAAATGTGATAAACCAGCTCTCTCCCCACACCCCTCCACTGGTTGTTAAACATTTAACAGCACACCATTGGGTGTAGCAGAGAGAACACAGCTTTGAGGTTGGTCGGACCTAGGATAAAATTCTACTTCTCTTTCTTTTTCTGGAAAGTTATTAAACTTCCTTAAATTTTCTGGTTTTCTCAACCTAAAACAAATAAGAGTGTTGTGAAAATTAAGTTAACTACTATACAAAGCACCTGGCACACTACAAGTTCCTAACGTATTTTTGAATCCTTTTTCTTTCTCCATTCTGCTGGTAGAACTGGTGCTCGAATTTGGGGTGAGAATGAGTTGTAGTGGAGGTCATGAGTCTGCAACTGTGGGCAGAGGAGAAGTGCCAGAATTTGGGCACCAGGAAAGAAATTCTTTACTAGGGATAGTGTATCTCAAATAGTTACACTCAAGATCTTCCCTGGGGGAAGTGAAGAAAAAATCCTTGATGGAAGAAGCCCCTACCTGGCATTATAGTACCTCTGGAGAGGCAGGGACAGCTGTACTTCTTTCCGTTTTAGAGAGCTGTGCTGAGTTGGGGTAACAAAACCAAGCCTGAGGAGTGGGAAAACCATGGGTGAGTGGAGTGAGCCCTAGTACTAGATATCAGACTGATCAGAGCCTCAGGTCTCCCAGCAAGGACTGCACTTTGTTCTGGTGAAGACAACCCCTCCTTCAGCCCCATGATTTTAGGCAGTAAAGAAGTGGATAGAGCCTGCAAGACACACAGTCCCAGATATGGTTGAAGGAAAATCAGGAAATTTCAATACACGCAATGTCAGAGGAAATGTGTTCTGGACAGAGCTTCCCACATTAAGCACTATCAAAACAAAACAAGCAACAAAAACAACAAAAAGAACGGTAACTATGGCAAACAACCAAAAACAAACATATAAAAACCTATGCATACATTCCAAGGGGAAAAGAGAGAAGGAAACTAGTATACAAAGCACAGAAAAAAAAAGCAATCTAAAAGGAAACATTATCCAGAAAGCACATTCCTGTTGATTCACTCTGCAGAGAAGTGTACTGAAAATATGAATTTATTAAAACCAGGGCTCAAAGATAAGATGATTAAAGACCAGAATGGGATAAAAAGAGGAACTGCTGAAATAAGAATACAAATTGAGAACCAAAACAACACTATTACAAGTACAATAAGTAACTTAGAAGCAGAAAGGAATGGAAAACTTAAAACTGAATATGAGAGATGGAGTAAAGGTTTGAGATAATTACAGTGAATGCAAGAGAAAATGACTAAAGAGAAAAAGCAATTACAATGATTTCTCAAAGAAGAGCTCATCATTTTGATTTCATGGTTTTCCTTCCAAAGAAGAGGGAGATTCTATCGTCACATAATCATTTCCATTTGCTTTTACCAAGACTGGAACAAGATGGAAAAGGTGAAGGTGTGGGTCTTCACTGAAGTGACTCCTAACTGCCAAGGGCCTCTAGAAATGTCTTTTTCAATACAGTGATGAAATTGTTTTATAAATATCCCTGGTTATATAAGGGAAAATAGTAATTCTGGGATTAGTGCAGCCTGAAAAAATTCTCATCTTCCCCAAATTTTGGTTAACAACGTGTAACAGGATGGTGAATGAGACTTTTCTTATTTTGGAATTTTTGCTAAAACTCCAAACTGTAGAAAACTAACGAGTGTTTCCATGTTCTGCAGAAAGCCATCAGTAAGCCCTGAGTATCTCCCTTTGGTATCCTAGTAAGAGATAGCATGGACTAAAAAACATTTAAAAAACAAATTTTTAAAAAAATTTATTTTATTTATTTTTGGCTGCATTGGGTCTTTGTTGCTGTGTGTGGGTTTTCTCTAGTTGTGGCGAGTGGGGGCTACTCTTCATTGCGGTGCACGGGACTCTCATTGAAGTGTCTTCTCTTGTTGCAGAGCACAGGCTCTAGGCACGTGGGCTTCAGTAGTTGTGGCTCGCGGACTCAGTAGTTGTGGCTCACGAGCTCTAGAGCACAGGCTCAGTAGTTGTGGTGCACGGGCTTAGTTGCTCCGCGGCATATGGGATATTCCAGTACCAGGGCTCAAACCCTAGTCCCCTGCATTGGCAGGTGGATTCTTAACCACTGTGCCACCAGGGAAGCCTCTAAAAAACATTTTTTAAAGGCACAAAGAATAAAACAAATATGAAATAGCATGAAATGGGTGAAGGGGGCAAAAGGTATAAAGTTCTAGTTATAAATGTCATGGAGATGTAATGTAAAGCATGGCAACTATAGTTAATAATGTTGTATTGCATATTTGAAAGTTGCTAAGAGAGTAGATCTTAGAAGTTCTCATCACAGGAAAAAATTTTTTTAACTACATATGGTGATAGATGTTAATTAGACATTGTGGTGATCCTTTTGCAATAATACACATATTGACTCATTATGCTGTACACCAGAAATTAACATACTGTCATATGTCAGTTAACCTTAATTAAAAAAGAACACGTCACATGAAAAGAGACAGTTGAATTGGCCTTGCTACTCCAACTATCATTCCCAGTAGGTATCAACAAAAGTTACAGGCTTCAAGGATATTCACAAACCAAGATAAAAGGGGTTGAGGAGAATACCTCACAGGAATTGGGGGTGCTTGGAAGAGGATGGCATTGGTGTCTCAGTCATGGATTAGATGTCTGTTCCCATGGCAGGCTTGCAGATCTGCTCCACAATTATGTAAGCCGTGGTGGGGCAAACTCAGAGCAACTACAAGGTAGAGAGGGAGCAGCAGGTGAGAAGCTCGTGCATCCATTGTTTAGGACACCAAGAGGTAGAATTTTACATAGGCGGCTACCTACCGCGAAGGAACCATGTGTGCTTGATCACCAGTGATGGTATTTGATGCAAGGTTGGATGCACTGAGCCAGTGCAGGCGTTTCACATTAGAAGGATATGCAGTGGGAGGTATCCTCCAAGAGACACCCAATAGAATCCACGTGGGCTCTCCTCAATAAAAGAAGCGTTTCAACGCCTACCACAGAGAGAAAGTTTTTGGCTGCGAGAGGACTGCAACTGCAAGGCAGGTAAGAATGTTTTTGGCATGTTTCTTTAAACTCTTCTTTCTGCTTCAACAAAGGAAAAGCTAAAGCCAGAAATGAGAGGCAAGAAGGGGAAGTACAAGGAGCCTGGGTTAGGAGAGGGGAAATGTTTATTGGATGTGAAATTGAAGTCTTAAATTTGGGCAGGTTTGGAAAATTGTAGACTCCGGCTCAAATTTTTTTAAGAGGTAAGAAAGGGAGAGTCAAATGATTATTAAAGAGAAAACCATCCTATGTTTGTACTCTGCTGAATTCAGATTGTTCAATTAATCTATCAACACTTGTGTGCTATAAAATACTGTTGATACTATAGGCTTTGTATAGGCTGCTAATTTTATTTATCCTTTGGTATGCCTGATACATTTATGGTTAGAAACCACATGATATTTTTTAATAGTCTTAATTGAGTTAAATCTCAGGACAGAGATGATTGGCTTTATAATTCTTAACACACAAGGAAGCGTTTAACAACTTCTTTAGTACTGACAACTATCTGAAATGAGGAGGACGTTTTATTCATAATTCTTTAAGGATTATCACACCACTCATGTTTTAAAGTCAAATTAATTCAGACGTTTAGCCCCCACTTTTCAAGGACATAAGAAAGTAATTATTGGTCACGTTTTGGGATTTTTGTCCATATTCCCAGAATTTCCAAAAGTCCTCTACAGCAGGCCAGTGTTCCTGGAGCAGAGCTAGGCAAAGCCACGGAATACTTTTGAGCCCTAGGTTTTTGCTTGTTTGGAGCAAGGGCAGGCTGCTCTAAAAATGTTTATACAATATTTGTTTGATGTGCAGCAGGACTGGGACCCTTTTATGCATTCCTGGCTTAGTAATTTTTGCTTTCTGTCTTCAGCTCTGCCGGTAGAAGTGAAGGGTCTGACACATGTACACAGTTTCTTCCTCTACCCCTTTGAGGCTTCTTTTCCATAACTTCCCTTTTTTTTTTTTTTTTTTTTTTGCAAATGACCTCAATTTGATGAAGGTGTTTTATGGGAAAGGTAGCTCTGGTTTCTTTTTACTTAAAAAAAATTTGTTATACAGCAGTTCTTATTAATTATCCATTTTATTCATATTAGTGTATATATGTCAATCCCGATCTCCCAATACACCCCCCCCCACTTTCCCCGCTTGATGTCCATATGTTTATTCTCTACATCTGTGTCTTTATTTCTGCCCTGCAAACTGGTTCATCTGTACCATTTTCTAGGTTCCACATATATGCGTTAATATACGATATTTGTTTTTCTCTTTTTGACTTACTTCACTCTGTATGACAGTCTCTAGATCCATCCACGTCTCTACAAATGACCCAATACCGTCCCTTTTTATGGCTGAGTAATGTTCCATTGTATATATGTACCACTTCTTTATCCATTGGTCTGTTGATGGGCATTTAGGTTGCTTCCATGACCTGGCTGTTGTAAATAGTGCTGCAATGAACATTGGGGTGCATGTGTCTTTTTGAATTATGGTTTTCTCTGGGTATATGCCCAGTAGTGGGATTGCTGGGTCATATGGTAATTCTATTTTTAGTTTTTTAAGGAACCTCCATGCTGTTCTCCATAGTGGCTGTATCAACATAACCTCCCTTTTGTAACAGATTTCACCTGTTCTCTCCTAGATGGCCCTTCTTTTCTGTTGTAATAAGGGGATGTTGACACTACCAGCTTTTTCTTGTTATTGCATCATGTAACAAGCAGTGCTTCTGGAACCCTTGACAGATATAATGAATAGTAAGAGGGAAAAGAAAACAAAATGGAGGAAAAAGGATGGCAATGAAAGTTCAGTGAATAAGAAAAAGTCAAAAATTGGGTTAAATAAAAACAGAAAATCAATCAAGGATGGTAGAATGACATTGGAAGTTGCTTTGAATTTCTCTCTGTGGAACTGGCACTTCTGGGCGACCCAGCTCTGTGGTTTCTGGTTTGCACAACTGAATGGATGTAACTGAAAGGATGTATGAATGGCGTTACTATGATTATATAACAGTCTAAGCAACTCACTGTTGTGTGAAAGTGAACGAGCACTACATTTTACTAAACTGTTAGCCTGCTTTGGCAGCTGTTACACTGTGATAAATGATTGCAGAATTAATTAATTGAAGAGATTATTACTGCATGGTGGAAATACACTTTAATAGTATAATAATGAGAATTCATTGTGAGTCATTGACCGTCCACCATTCGCTAATGGGAAATTTCTCTCGTAGTATTATAGGTATTGTTTTTTGAAACACATCTCTATTAGACCACATATTAGAGCTTTATTTGAAGAGGTGCCGATTTTTTATCTTTCCACTGAAGGAGAGGTTGTTATGAAAGGAGGGTCAAGATCTCGCATTTTAAGTTTGCTTTCTTCTCCTTTGAGTATTCTAGTATCTCATTTTCCCTCAGTAAGTCATCAACTGATTCAGTTAGAGCTGAGTTGAATCTACCAATTCACTGCCATTAAGTTTCTTCATGTGTGTAGAACAGCTCCTTATTAAAAAAGCTTGGAAATCAGTTTCTATTGGTAAGAAGGCATTATCTTTCCTTCCTGTAGTTGTTAGAGGAATAAGTATTCCTGTTAAGTGCCGTTCCATCGAGTATGTTTTTAACATTCATATGAGCTCACCTCTATTTCAGAATATCTGGAAGTTATAGCAGGAGGACTTGGTAACTTTCTCTCTTTTACATACTCCTTAATAAGGGAAGTTGTGGTACGACAAGTGGAATTCTTAAACAATGACCCTGTGAGCTCACTTTGGGTAGTCTGGACAATGAGCCAGGTTCCCCCATCACCCAACAGGAGGGGCTACACTCAAATTTAGTATCCCAGGGCTTCCCTGGTGGCACAGTGGTTGAGAGTCCGCCTGCCGATGCAGGAGACGCGAGTTCGTGCCCCGGTCCAGGAAGATCCCACATGTCGCGGAGCGGCTGGACCTGTGAGCCATGGCCGCTGAGCCTGCGCGTCCAGAGCCTGTGCTCTGCAACGGGAGAGGCCAGAACAGTGAGAGGCCCGCGTACCGCAAAAAAAAAAAAAAAAAAATTAGTATCCCAGGGACTGGTGGTCTCCTTTCCTTTGTCACTAGAAGCTGTACCTGAAAACATGGTCTCCAGGTGGTGGGCAGCTTGCTTTCCCCGTACAACTCCTGTAAATAGCTGGATCCCCCAAAGATCTAGTGTTTTCCCTCTAAGGAGAGAAGTCCTGGTGGGTTGCGGGGGGGGGGTCCTTCCCCTGGAATGTGAATGCATGTGCATCAAAGCACCCTGGTCCTCAGTCACTTCTCTGTGGGATGGTCGTAGGATGGGGGACTGAGGTCCTCTCTTTTCAGACCGTCATCTTCTAAGCTTCCTCAGTAAAGCCTGTGCGATTCTGTAAAATGGAAGGAGCCGCCTTACAGGACAGAAATCCACTGTATATTGGTTCTTGTCAGTTGTGACATGAGATACTACTTCACTCTTCCAGTTTCTCAGAGGAGAAATTTCCCCTAAACATGCCAGGTCTTTTACTCCACACCAGTCACGGGTGATTGAATTATCTGGCTGGTAGGAAACGGCATTGATCTACATTTACCAGTTGTCAGGAGCTAAGCTATCAGTAGTCTTAAATGAAAGGCATTTGGGGTTTCTTTCCTCTTCCCTCTACTCTGGAGGAGAGAAAACAGTGACTTGTGTAAATGTTTTGCTCTACAGACTGAAACTTTCCTGTGGGGAGTCTGTTCCTAGGGCTGGATTTGGAGGGCAGCAAGCTTTCAAGCCTAGTTTGTTCTCACACTTAGTGAGAAGGATGATATTCTGGATTTCCATTTACTTTGTACACTTGTCTTATCTTTCAATGGCTCAGAGCTGAGGGGAGTAGGATGGCGTTGACTGGGCCTCCTTGGATTCCAACAGCTCCAGCATCTTCTCCAGCAGGGAGCTGTTGCAGGATTGAAGCATTGCCTCCAGTGCTGCTCTTTTGCACAGATGCTCTTTCTGCTGGTTGATGTACTATTAGTTAAAAAGTGATGCTGTAGGGAGAGATTTCAAATTCCAAATGTCTGAAACTGAGCATTTGCATCTGGTGATTTTGAAGATGACACCCCACTAGAAAAATTTTCCTTCCAGGCTCAATAAACAAGCAAATAGATCTTTTGCAGCTCAGATACTTTGCTCAGCCCCATTCTTATTGTGGCAAAGACATCTATCTGGAAATGGAATAATATTGTCTGTGAAGTATAGTCATAGATATTTCATGGTCAGTTAGTTTAGCTGTATCCTGGCTGTTGAGGAGCTCTTAAATGGCTTTAGAAGTCTTTACGGAGGGCTTTCCTGATGACGCAGTGGTTAAGAATCCGCCTGCCAATGCAGGGGACACGGGTTTGAGCCCTGGTCCGGAAAGATCCCACATGCCGCAGAGCAACTAAGCCCGTGTGTCACAACTACTGAGTCTGTGCTCTAGAGCCCACGAGCCACAACTACTGAGCCCATGTGCCACAACTACTGAAGCCCACACGCCTAGAGCCTGTGCTCTGCAACAAGAGAAGCCACCGCAGTGAGAAGCCTGCGCGCCACAAGGAAGAGTAGGCCCTGCTTGCCGCAACTAGAGAAAGCCCGCGTGCAGCAACGAAGACCCAATGCATCAGTAAATAAATTTATTAAAAAAAAGTCTTTATGGAAATAGACCATAATTTAAAGAAGTAAGCACATAAACTCTAGCATTTACAGGTAATCAAAGTCAAAGTTCTGTTAAACTCTAAACATGCCCTAAATAAATGATTTAATTACCAAGTTGGTTTGCTGGGCATAGAGAATTCAGGTGGAAGAATCTTAATAGTTTCCTGAAAGATAGATTCTAGATAAGATGACGTGAGAAATAGATAACTGCTTTAGATTTAAATTCCTTATGAGGCTAATTTTGTAGTCTGAACACAGCTTCTTTGTGCATTGTTAGGTCTTAATGGATAATTATCTGCTTGATGACTATATTCTAAACTTTGGAAGATGTGTTTTGAAGTTAGACTGAATGAATAAACAGGAAAACTTCTGTTTTAAAATTAGAGCAAAAGTATATAGTACGTGATTTTAAGCTTAAGTGAATTAAACTATTCTCTTGGTGGCCGAGAGCTATCATTGAGTTCATTTTACTGAAATGCTTTTCATGTAAAACTAAAATCTCTTGATGACAAACTGATGGTTTTCCTTGTAGGTGAATTTGTTATTATATTTGAATATGCTGCTAGAAATCATATTGCCTGTCTAAAGGAAATGTGGATAGATTAAATTTGTCCAGGTTCTCTGTAGAGAATTAGACAAATTTAAGAAAGTGATAGGAGAATAGTAAGGGGAAAGAATCTCTCTCTCTCTCTCTCTCTCTCTCTCTCTGTCTCTCACTCTTTCTCTCTCTTTCTTCTTAGTGTCATTTGAGTGCCCCAGGAATTCAGTTAAGCCTTGAGACCTCAAGTTTGTATTACACGATATTATTTGTCTTTTCTTTCATTTTACCTTTATTTTCTCTTCTCTGATACTCTCATTTCCTTTTCTTCCTAATATCAGTGATTTTTACCCATAGCTCTACTGTGCCACATTACATTTTTCTAGACTGTGGCTCCTTGAAGGAATTAGAGTGTGATTGTATCCACTGAACAATGCCTGTACAGGATAGTACCCAATAAGCATTTATTGACTAAATAAATGAGCTATTAGTATGTGAATACATAATAATTTGTTATATGGAAGCCTTCTTTGTAATGTATTCTGTTTTGTAATTTTATATCACAGAAGACTATTTTGCATATATTCTAAAGCAGAACAACTTTATCTTGATATTTCCTCTTCAACAAAATAGGTTTAATTGCAAAATATGCTTCTTTGTAAAGTTCCAGTGATGATTCATTGTTTTTCATTATTGCACTGGCATCTAACTGTACATGCTCCATTGCTCATGCCATCATCACTAATGAAGAAATACTTTCAAACAGTGGGATGGACCATGTGCTTTATCTTGTCAGCCTAACTGGAGACTGTTGGAAGAAATATGATTAGCTGTTTCCTGAAAGTTTACTAGAACTATTTTTTCCCCCTTGTATCTGGGTGTAAAATATGGATACATCTACTTATTTATAGTACTTTTTAAAGGTTCTGGATAAATATCTTCTACAAGGAGTACAATTTGCATGTCCTGGAAGTGACTCAGCCTAGTTTTTTTTTTTTTTTTTTTTTTTTTTTGAGGTACGAGGGCCTCTCACTGTTGTGGCCTCTCCCACCATGGAGCACAGGCTCCGGACGCGCAGGCTCAGCGGCCATGGCTC
Organism: Globicephala melas; assembly: GCF_963455315.2. Classification (NCBI taxonomy): domain Eukaryota; kingdom Metazoa; phylum Chordata; class Mammalia; order Artiodactyla; family Delphinidae; genus Globicephala; species Globicephala melas. The sequence goes on from NC_083315.2 coordinate 118,417,397, forward strand.
AGGGGCCTAACCGCTCCACGGCATGTGGGATCTTCCCGGACCCGGGCACGAACCCGTGTCACCTGCATCGGCAGGCGGACTCTCAACCACTGTGCCACCAGGGAAGCCCGGCCTAGTATGTTTTGAAAGGATTCAAATATATCTGTTGAACAAATGAATGAAACAGCAAGTATTAGGATTGGTTACAACCACATAGACGTATGGTTTATCATTTCTGAGAGCAGGGGAATTCAGGGCATGTGACAAGAATGGCATAAAGATACAATGTGACTATGACAGATGTCCAATCTGGAAAGAAAGGGACACAACTACATTCACACTCCACTCCCCCACCTTTGTTAAGCATCCTCTAGAAGTTGGTCTATGCCATAGTACCTTCTTTGAAAATTCTGTCTTACAGAATTTCATTACCATAACCTTTATGTGAGAAGCCTCAATGATATGAGAAATGCTAAGGAGTATATTTTTTGTCTGAGTTAAGAGCAAGCTAGTTTACAAGTGTTTTCATGTACATAATTATCAGAAGTGATGGACTTTTGTGCTTTGCTTCATTTTCTGTCCGTCTTCATGAACACATCCCGGAGTATTACTTTCTAGTTTAGGGAAGGTATAATTTAACAGTGGGAAGAAACATTTTGACATTTCAATAAATCCTATTAGAAAACTGACATTTTAGTTTATAAATAAACTTGGGATTTCCAAGTATCTGATTTAACTGAAAAATACTGTATTTGAGCTTCTGTCAGGAAAACATGTTGAGAAAATGCCAGATGCATAAAGTTCTGGTGTTTTCTCATTGAACATGTCTTATTACCATGCTATGCTCTGACGTGCATGTAAGTATTCCTGCTCATTCCCAAGGTCTGAAAAATATGGTACACAGAGGATGCCGCTGGGCCAAGAGCCTTTGAGTCTTAAGATGCTTCTATGCGGCAATGCATACCAAGGTAGGTCATGCATGGTCATGCATATTCATGCAGAAATGCTGAATAGTTTCTTCTTATGTATGTGCAGTTTGGGGCATTGCTATTCTTCGCCTAAAATTTCTAATTCCGTGTCAAAATAATCTTTTAGTTACAGGATATTTGGAAACTTTATTTTAAAAAGCTTAGCCACTTAAATCAATAATTTAAAGAATTCTGTACTGAAATTCCTTTAAAAATGTATGAAACTTTTCAGCATGAAATTTACATTCCCTTTTTGGAAGGGCTATTTTCCAGTAAATGTAGTCAGTAAACTTATCTATGAAGGCACAAATGTGTACATAAGAACCTAGAAACAGGCTTCCCTGGTGGCACAGTTAAGAATCTGCCTGCCAATGCAGGGGTCACGGGTTCAAGCCCTGGTCCGAGAAGACCCCACATGCGGAGCAACTAAGCCCACATGCCACAACTACTGAGCCTGGTCTCTAGAGTCCGCGAGCCACAGCTACTGAGCCCGCCTGCTGCAACTACGGAAGCCCGTGTGCCTAGAGCCCGTGCTCCACAGCAAGAGAAGCCACGGCAATGAGAAGCCCGCGCACCACAACGAAGAATAGCCTTCGCTCGCCGCAACTAGAGAAAGCCCGCATGCAGCAACGAAGACCCAATGCAGCCAAAAAAAATAAATAAATTCAATGAATAAATTTTTTTTAAGAAAAAAGAACCTAGAAACATCTGGTGAAATGGTTTTTCTGAGAAAAGCCAAAATATAGTGCTTTGAGGCTGGTAAACTATGAGAAATCTCCTTTTGATATGAAATTAAAATGTTTTTGTTGTTACAGGAAAAACATGCCTTCCAAATTTTGTTGTTTAAGTACCCAGTATCTCTTTTAAAAAAACTTTTTGTGAATTTGTTAAAAACTGGTTAACACTCTGTTTCAATCCCTGTGTCAAAAGCTCTATGAAAATTTTAAGGATTATGTATAATCTAAACTAATAAGCATGATTAAATGTTAACCCAGAAGACTCCTTTATGTTTCACAAGACTAGAGACAAAATATGGGGGTCTTTTGGTTTTTCGTTTTGTTTTACATTTTTTACCTCACTGCTTGGCATGTGGCATCTTAGTTCCCCGACCAGGGATCGAACCTGTGCCACCTGACGTGGGAGTGTGGAGTCCTAACCACTGGACCGCCAGGGAAGTCCCAAAATATGAGGTTTTTAAAAAACTGATAAAAAGTCTTCATATGTAAAGAAAAATAAAAAATGGTCATTAATGTTGCATAGTAAATATGTATATTGTCAATTGATAAGTATATCTATATTTAATATCCTTGGGCTTCCCTGGTGGCGCAGTGGTTGAGAGTCTGCCTGCCGATGCAGGGGAAATGGGTTCGTGCCCCGGTCCGGGAAGATCCCACATGCCGCGGAGAGGCTGGGCCCCTGAGCCATGGCCGCTGAGCCTGTGCGTCCGGAGCCTGTGCTCCGCAATGGGAACGGCCACAACAGAGAGAGGCCCGCGTACCGCAAAAAAAAAAAAAAAAAAAAAAAAAAATATATATATATATATATACTTTAGTATCTAAAATAGCCCCCTTCAAATTTTCTAATTATAAACTATTCAGGGGCAGAATTAAATTCTAGATAAGTAAATTTCTGCACTAGCAAATTAACTATACTCGGAAGCAAAAAACTCTGCTCCTTCATCTTTTTTTTCCATTTTCTCTCTTGTTCCCTTTGCCCTTTCTTCTTCCTTTCACCTTTTCCTTTTTTCCCCCTTCCTCCCTTTCTCTCCTTCCCTTTTTCCTTTTCCCCATCACAGTTGTTATTTGTGTCAATGATTATGTTAGGCGCTGGGGATACCCAGGTGAAAAGATAATATTTCTGTCCTCCAGGAACTCGTGATCCAATGAAAAAGTACTAATCAGGTATTTATAAATCAACATAAGTACTTGACAGTACATAGAAATCAAGGAGAAGAGAGTGAAAGGTGCTACGGCAATTCTCTTACTTAGGATAACACAGTCTGAAGCTGGAACACTTTGAAAGAGGGGTATAAACTTGTCAAGGGTTTGGGGAGGGGGCGCATAGGGGATTTGGGAAAAGGGAGCACCAGATGTAAAAACTTGGAAACGTGAGATAGTGTAACTTCAAGCAGTTCTTTGGGGTTTCAAACACAGGTAGAGGAGTGTGGGAGATTAGTCTGAGTAGGTAGGCATGGGCTGGATTTTAAAGGGCCTTTTGTTTAGTAAGGGGTTTATACTTTATCCTATAGTATAGGGGTCAGCATACTTTTTCTGCAATAAGCCAGGTAGTAAATATTTTAGTTTTGTAGGCCATACAGTCTCTATAACAAGGACAACTTTGTCATTGTACCATTAAAACAGCCATGGACAATATATGAATGAACATAGATGCACTTTAAAAACTGAACACTGAAATTTGAATTTCACATAATTTCTACATGTCATGAAATATAACTGCTTTTTTTCCAAACATTAAGAAAATGTAAAAACTATTCTTAGCTGACACATTGTACAAAAACAGACTCTATTTTGGATTTAACCCACAGGCTGTAGTTTGCTGACCCCCTACCACAGTAGGTGATGAAACACCACTGAAGAATTTTAATCCAGAAGAATATATGATCCTATCTGTATTCTGGAAAGGTTTCTCCAGTATGGCATTTTTAAAAACCATACTCTGTGGAATCATATTGGAAGTTGCTCTGGGCAAAATGGGTCCCAAGAGCAAGCAATCTTAGGAAACACTTCAATTTGTATCTTCTTCTTAGAGATTCACAAAGCACATTTTAGTGTACTAAGGCTCTGAAAAGGGTTGCAGAGAACAACTTGTTTAACTTTGTTCAGTTAACTCAGTGTTAAGTACACTTATTTATGGAAACAACTTTGGAACATGACTTAGGAAATGTTATTTTAATGGCAATTAATGGAGAAGTGAAATAAAGATCATTAAGAGCAATGAAGCAGAAATCCATTGCAAAATTAATGAAAAAATATTGAGGGAATGAACCAGGGAGTAAAGGCAGAGTGTAGAAAATTCATTATTATCAAAGTAACACAAAATCTACTGGAGAAAAGGTGGACAATCTTAAATACTTTTCTGTTAAAATAGGAAAAAAAAACCATATAAGCTTCTGATATACATAGGCTTCTTATACGCAGTATATAAAAACACCACATTTAGAAAATAAAAACTTACGAACTGAAGAGTGAAGGAATAATTGAGTACTTAAGTTGAGCTCTGGATGTTCAATTTTTATCTACCAAGTCCAATGGGGTAGAGCCTGTAATTCCCAAGTGGTCAAAGGAAGATGCTTGAGGACCACTTTAATACTATTCCAACATGTAAAAAAGAAAACAGTATGAAAGATGATTTTTTCAAAAAACGGGGTCATTTTCTAAGCCTATGTCAGTCAGTGCTCTTGGTTGCTAGTAATAAAAATCAACTGGATAATTTAAGTTGAAAGGAAATTTATAAACGTTAGATAGCTCACAGTTTCAGACAAAGGTAGAGAGCCTGGCTTAGAAAACAGGCAGTGACCACAGACAGCAGAAACCACAACCTGGGTCACCTCATAGGACTGATCTCTAAACTTGTCCAATGTCTTCACATTCTTCTCCCAAGATCCAAACTCTTGAGGAAGAATATCAGATATCGAAGTAGCTGAGCCTACTTCCCAGGATTTTGTCCTGGATCCCAGGGATAGAATCTACTTCCTTCCTTAAGCTCCCATGTTAGTGCTGGGATACTCTATCCTACCAGTATGATAACCAACTGAGAATTCTCCACAAATAGGAAAGAAGTTTGTGTTGTCTCTCCTTAGATGATATTCATCTCAAAGACTAAGGGAACTATCTGTAAATATATTTGAAATCTGAAGTGTAATAATTTCATTTATATAGACTAACTGTATTAACTGGGTTACAACACTTATTTAGAGGATAAGTAAGCTAATATGAAAAATATCCAAATATAAATGTGATTTTGTAAAACTTGAGCCTTTGGGCTGAAGTAGAATTAGAACAGTTTGGGTTTCAATGAACAGGGTTCAGTGATATTCCCAAATCCTATAGAATTCAACCAGTAACTATCTAAAATCTTTCTAACTTATTTCAACAAAATTTCCTGAAAGCACCTAAGAATTAAGATTTAATTAAGTGCTACATATTTTTCTGTGGATTGAAAAATCTAATACAAAACAAACATGTTTCATGTTCTAGGAATTTAGGAACTTTGACAAAATATTAATGTTTATTGAGATAATTTGAAACTATTTGTGTACCTCCATTTGGTTCCAATATTGTTTAAAAATAATGTACTGTATTAAGAAAGTTTCACTGTCTACTGTAAGTTTGTAAGTTAGTGTCATCATTGTTTCTTGAGGTTTTTGTTTTTTCTTCTGAAATCTTGGAAGAAAAATTTGAATATAAACTGCCAAAATTAGTAAAATAAGCATCTGAAAATGAAATAGGTGACTGAGCTACCTTCCTTGGAGATTTATTTCAAGTTGTAATAAGTAATGATTCAAAACTTAGTAAATTTTTTGCCCTTAACTTTGGCAGTAACTGTTAGTTTCTATTTGTTTCAAAACAAAATTATGAAGTAAAGACAGAATTGGATCAGAGAAGAAGTGTATGGACATGCTGTGTCTTTGCCCACTAACCCTGACATAGCAAGTTAGAAATATGTGAAGCAGCTAATTTAGCAACTGGAAGCTTAGCTGCACGTCAATACAAGAATCATTATCCTTTTGCATCAACCTCTGGTGAACATGCACTTCTGTTCCCCACCTCATCTCTAATGTACAACTGTTTAATAGTTTAATATCTAGAAATTTTATGGAATAGAACTATAAGTAATTTTCATGAGCGTGCATTGATATGCCTAAGTTAGTTTTTTTTTAAACATCTTTATTAGAGTATAATTGCTTTACAATGGTGTGTTGCCTTCTGCTGTATAACAAAGTGAATCAGCTATACATATACATATATCCCCATATCTCCTCCCTCTTGCATCTCCCTTCCATCCTCCCTATTCTACCCATCTAGGTGTCACAAAGCACTGAGCTGATCTCCCTGTGCTATGCAGCTGCTTCCCACTAGCCATCTCTTTTACATTTGGTAGTGTATGTATGTCCATGCCACTATCTCCATTCGTCCAAGCTTAACCTTCCCGCTCCCCGTGACCTCAAGTCCATTCTCTACATCTGCGTCTCTATTCCTTTCCTGCCCCTAGGTTCCTCAGAACCATTTTTTTTCTTTTGTTAGATTCCATATATATGTGTTAGCATACAGTATTTGTTTTTCTCCTTTTGACTTACTTAAGTCTGTATGACAGACTCTAGGTCCATCCACCTCACTACAAGTAACTCAATTTTGTTTCTTTTTATGGCTGAGTAATATTCCATTGTATATATGTGCCACATCTTCTTTCTCCATTCATCTGTCAATGGACACTTAGGTTGCTTCCATGTCCTGGCTATTGTAAATAGAGCTGCAATGAACATTGTGATACATGACTCTTTGAATTATGGTTTTCTAAGGGTATATTCCCAGTAGTGGGGTTGCTGGGTAGTATGGTAGTTCTACTTTTAGTTTTTTAAGGAACCTCCATACTGTTCTCCATAGTGGCTGTACCAATTTGCATTCCCACCAACAGTGCAAGAAGGTTCCCTTTTCTCCACACCCTCTCCAGCATGTACTGTTTGTATAGTTTTTGATGATGGCCATGCTGACTGGTGTGAGGTGATACCTCACTGTAGTTTTGATTTGCATTTCTCTAATGATTAGTGATGTTGAGCATCCTTTCATGTGTTTGTTGGCGATATGTATATCTTCTTTGGAGAAATGTCTATTTAGGTCTTCTGCCCATTTTTGGATTGGGTTGTTTGTTTTTTTGATATTGAACTGCATGGGCTGCTTGTATATTTTGGAGATTAACCCTTTGTCAGTTGCTTCATTTGCAAATATTTTCTCCCATTCTGAGGGTTGTCTTATCGTCTTGTTAATGGTTTCCTTTGCTGTGCAAGTGCTTTTAAGTTTCATTAAGTCCCATTTGTTTATTTTTGTTTTTATTTCCCTTTCTCTAGGAGGTGGGTCAAAAAGGATCTTGCTGTGATTTATGTCATAGAGAGTTCTGCCTATGTTTTCCTTTCAGAGTTTTATAGTGTCTGGCCTTACATTTAGGTCTTGGTAATCCATTTTGAGTTTATTTTTGTGTATGGTGTTAGGGAGTGTTCTAATTTCAGTCTTTTACATGTAGGTGTCCAGTTTTCCCAGCACCACTTATTGAAGAGGCTGTCTTTTCTCCACTGTATATTCTTGCCTCCTTTAGCAAAAATGAGGTGACCATAGGTGCATGGCTTTATCTCTGGGCTTTCTATACTGTTCCATTGATCTATGTTTCTGTTTTTGTGCCAGTACCATACTGTCTTGATTACTGTAGCTTTGTAGTATAGTCTGAAGTACAGGAGCCTGATTCCTCCAACTCCGTTTTTCTTTCTCAAGATCACTTTGGCTATTCCGGGTCTTTCATGTTTCCATAAAAATTGTGAAATTTTTTGTTATAGTTCTGTGAGAAATGCCATTGGTAGTGTGATAGGGATTGCACTGAATCTGTAAATTGCTTTGGGTAGTATAGTCATTTTCACAGTGTTGATTCTTCCAATCCAAGAACATGGTATATCTCTCCATCTGTTTGTATTATCTTTAATTTCTTTCATCAGTGTCTTACACTTTTCTGCATACAGGTCTTTTGTCTCCTTAGGTAGGTTTATTCCTAGGTGTTTTATTCTTTCTGTTCTCATGGTAAATGGGAGTGTTTCCTTAATTTCTCTTTCTGATCTTTCATTGTTAGTGTATAGGAATGCAAGAGATTTCTGTGCATGAATTTTGTATCCTGCTACTTTACCAAATTCATGTATTAGCTCTGGTAGTTTTCTGGTAACATTTTTAGGATTCTCTGCATATGGTATCATGTCATCCACAAACAGTGACAGCTTTACTTCTTCTTTTATGATTTGGATTCCTTTTATTTCTTTTTCTTCTCTGAGTGCTGTGGCTAAAACTTCCAAAACTATGTTGAATAATAGTGCTGAGAGTGGACAACCTTGTCTTGTTCCTGGTATTAGAGGAAATGGTTTCAGTTTTTCACCATTGAGTACTCTGTTGGCTGTTGGTTTGTCATATATGGCCTTTATTATGTTCATCACTGCTATTGGACTGTAGTTTTCTTTGTTTGTGACATCTTGGTCTGGTTTTGGTATCAGGGTGATGGTGGCCTCTTAGAATGAGTTGGGGAGTGTTCCTCCCTCTGCTATATTTTGGAAGAGTTTGAGAAGGTAGGAGTTAGCTCTTCTCTAAATGTTTGATAGAATTCACCTGTGAAGCCCTCTGGTCCTCGGCTTATGTTTGTTGGAAGAATTTTAATCACAGTCTCAATTTCAGTGCTTGTGATTGGTCTGTTTATATTTTCTATTTCTTCCTGGTTGAGTCTCAGAATGTTGTACTTTTCTAAGAATTTGTCCATTTCTTCCAGGTTGTCCATTTTATTAGCATATAGTTGCTTTTAGCAATCTCTCATGATCCTTTGTATTTCTGCAGTGTCAGTTGTTACTTCTCCTTTTTCTTTTCTAATTCTGTTGATTTGAGTCTTCTCCCTTTTTTTCTTCATGAGTCTGGCTAATGGTTTATCTATTTTGTTTATCTTCTCAGAGAACCAGCTTTTAGTTTTATTGATCTTTGCTATTGTTTCCTTCATTTCTTTTTCATTTATTTCTGATCTGATCTTTAAGATTTCTCTTTTTCTGCTATTGTTCTTCTTTCTCTAATTGCTTTAGGTGGAGGGTTAGGTTGTTTATTTGAGATGTTTCTTGTTTCTTTAAGTAGGATTGTATTGCTGTAAAGTTCCCTCTTTGAACTGCGGTTGCTGCATCTGATTGGTTTTGGGCTGTTTTGTTTCATTGTCATTTGTTTCTAGGTATTTTTTGATTTCCTCTTTGATTTCTTCAGTGAGCTCTTGGTTATTTAGTTGTGTATTGTTTAGCCTCCATGTATTTTTCTTTTTTACAGATTTTTCCCTGTAATTGATATCTAGTCTCGTGGCGTTGGGGTCACAAAAGGTACTTGATACGATTTCAATTTTCTTAAATTTACCACAGCTTGATTTGTGACCCAAGATATGATCTATCCTGGAGAATATTTCATGGGCACTTGGTAAGAAAGTGTATTCTGTTGTTTTTGGATGGAATGTCCTATAAATATCAATTAAGTCAGTCTCATTTAATGTATCATTTAAAGCTTGTGTTTCCTTATTCATTTTCATTTTGGATGATCTGTCCATTCGTGAAAGTGGGGTGTTAAAATCTCCTACTATGATTGTGTTACTGTTGATTTCCCCTTTTATGGCTGTTAGCATTTGCCTTATGTATTGAGGTGCTCCTATGTTGGGTGCATAAATATTTACAGTTGTTATATCTTCTTCTTGGATTGATCCCTTGATCATTATGTAGTGTCCTTCTTTGTCTCTTGTATTAGTCTTTATATTAAATTCTATTTTGTCTGATATAAGAATTGCTAATCCAGCTTTCTTTCGATTTCCATTTGCATCGAATATCTTTTTCCATCCCCTCACATTCAGTCTGTATGTGTCCCTAGGTCTGAAGTGGGTCTCTTGTAGACAGCATATATACGGGTCTTGTTTTTGTATCCATTCAGCCAGTCTGTTTCTTTTTATTGGAGCATTTAATCCATTTACATTTAAGGTAGTTTTCAATATGTATGTTCCTGTTACCATTTTTTAAATTGTTTTGCGTTTGTTATTGTAGATCTTTTCCTTTTCTTGTGTTTCCTGCCTAGAGACATTCCTTTAGCGTTTGTTGTAAAGCTGGTTTGGTGTTGCTGAATTCTCTTAGCTTTTGCTTGTCTGTAAAGGTTTTAATTTCTCCATCAAATCTGAATGAGATCCTTGCTGTGTAGAGTAATCTTGGTTGTAGGTTTTTCCCTCTCATCACTTTAAATATGTCCTTACACTCCCTTCTGACTTGCAGAGTTTCTGCTGAAAGATCAGCTGTTAACCTTATGGGGATTCCCTTGTGTGTTATTTGTTGTTTTTCCCTTGCTGCTTTTAATATTTTTTGTTTGTATTTAATTTTTGATAGTTTGATTAATATGTGTGTTGTCGTGTTTCTCCTTGGATTTATCCTGTATGGGACTCTATGTGCTTCCTGGACTTGATAATAGTTTTTTCCTTTCCCATGTTAGGGAAGTTTTCAACTATAATCTCTTCAAATATTTTCTCAGTCCTTTCTTTTTCTCTTCTTCTTCTGGGACCCCTGTAATTTGAATGTTGGTGTGTTTAATGTTGTCCCAGAGGTCTCTGAGACTGTCCTCAATTCTTCTCATTCTTTTTTCTTTATTCTGCTCTGCTGTATTTATTTCCACTATTTTATCTTCCAGGTCACTTATCTGCTCTTCTGCCTCAGTTATTCTGCTATTGATTCCTTCTAGAGAATTTTTAATTTCATTTTTTGTGTTCATCATTGTTTGTTCGCTCTTTAGTTCTTCTAGGTTCTTATTAAACATTTCTTGTGTTTTCTTCATTACATTTCCAGGAGTTTGGATCATGTTTCCTCTCATTACTCTGAATTCTTTTTCAGGCAGACTGCCTATTTCCTCTTCATTTGATTGGTCTGGTGGGTTTCTACCTTGCTCCTTCATTTCCTGTGTGTTTCTCTGTCTTCTCATTTTGCTTAACTTACTGTGTTTGGGATCTCCTTTATGCAGGCTGCACGTTTGTAGTTCCCATTGTTTTTGGTGTCTGCCCACAGTGGCTAAGGTTGGTCAGTAGTTTGTGTAGGCTTCCTGGTGGAGGGGACTGGTGCCTGTGTTCTGGTGGATGTGGCTGGATCTTGTCTTTCTGGTGGGCAGGATTGTGTCTGGTGGTGTGTTTTGGGGTGTCTGTGACCTTATTATTATTTTAGGGAGCCTCTCTGCTAATCGGAGGAGTTGTGTTCCTGTCTTGCTTGTTGTTTGGCATGAGGTATCCAGCAGTGTAGCTTGCTGATCATTGAATGGAGATGCGTCTTAGCATTGAGGTGCAGATCTCTGGGAGAGCTTTCACCATTTGATATTATGTGGAACTGTGACGTCTGTGGTGGACCAGCGTCCTGAACTCTGCTCTCCAACCTCATAGGCACAGGCCTGACATCCAGTTGGAGCACAGAGACACTGTCAGCCACATGGCACAGAAGAAAAGTGAGAAAAAAAGAAAGCAGGAAAAAAATAAAATTAAATAATTAAAATAAAAAAATAATTAAAAATTTAAAAATTGAAAATAAAAAAAGAGAATTAAAAAAAAGAAAATAAAGAAGAGAGCATCCAATCCAAAAAACAAATCCACCTATGATAACAAGTGCTAAAAACTATACTTAAAAAGCAAACAAACAAAAAAAACCGGGCAGACAGGACCCTAGGAGAAATGGTAAAAGCAAAGCTGTGCAGACAAAATCACACAAAGAAGCACACACATACACACTCACAAAAAGAGAAAAAGGAAAAAATATATATATCTCTATATAAAAAAAAAAGAGAGAGCAACCAAATCAATTAACAAATCTACCAATGACAATGAACTCTAAATACTGAACTAAGATAAACATAAGACCAGAAATAAATCAGATGCAGAAAGCAAACCCCAGCTCTACATTTGCTCCCAAAGTCCACCGCCTCAATTTTGGGATGATTTGTTGTGTATTCAGGTATTCCACAGATGCAGGGTACATCAAATTGACTGTGGAGGTTTAATCCGCTGCTCCTGAGGCTGCTGGGAGAGATTTCCCTTTCTCTTCTTTGTTCGCACAGCTCCTGGGGTTCAGCTTTGGATTTGGCCCTGCCTCTGTGTTGTAGGTCGCCTGAGGGCGTCTGTTCTTCGCTCAGAGAGGACGGGGTTAAAGGAGCAGCTGATTCGGGGACTCTGGCTCACTCAGTCCGGGGGGAGGGAGGGGTACGGAGTGCGGGGCGAGCCTGCGGTGGCAGAAGCTGGTGTGACGTTGCACCAGCCTGATGTGCGCTGTGAGTTCTCCCGGGGAAGTTGTCCCTGGATCCTGGGACCCTGGCAGTGGCGGGCTGCACAGACTCCCGGGAGGGGAGGTGTGGATAGTGACCTGTGCTCACACACAGGCTTCTTGGTGGCTGCAGGAGCAGCCATGGAGTCTCATGCCCGTCTCTGGAATCTGCGCTGATAGCCGCGGCTCGCGCCTGTCCCTGCAGCTCGTTTAGGTGGTGCTCTGAATCCCCTCTCTTCGTGCACCCTGAAACAATGGTCTCTTGCCTCTTAGGCAGTTCCAGACTTTTTCCCGGACCCCTTACCGGCTAGCTGTGGCGCACTAGCCTCCTTCAGGCTGTGTTCTCGCAGCCAACCCCAGTCCTCTCCCTGGGATCCCACCGAAGCCCGAGCATCAGCTTCCAGCCCCCGCCCGTCCCGGCGGGTGAGCAGACAAGCCTCTCGTGCTGGTGAGTGCTGGTCGGCACCAATCCCTGTGCAGGAATCTTTCTGCTTTGCCCTCTGCAACCCTGTTGCTGCGCTCTCCTCTGTGTCTCCGAAGCCTCCCCCACTCTGCCACCCCCAGTCTCCGCCCACGAAGGGGCTTCCTAGTGTGTGGAAACCTTTCCTCCTTCACGGCTCCCTTCCAGAGGTTCAGGTCCCGTCCCTCTTCTTTGGTCTCTGTTTTTCCTTTTTTCTTTTGCCCTACCCAGGTACGTGGGGAGTTTCTTGCCTTTTGGGAGGTCTGAGGTCTTCTGCCAGCGTTCAGTAGGTGTTCTGTAGGAGTTGTTACACATGTAGATGTATTTCTGATGTATTTGTGGGGAGGAACGTGATCTCCATGTCTTACTCCTCCACCATCTTGAAGGTCTTGCCCAAGTTACTTTTAAGATATGTTACAACCAAGTGCTTGCTTGACTCCCTAACTCATCAACTGAATGATTTGCTATAGCGCGGAAGAAAGAACACAGGTTGATCAAACTTGATCAAAGTGGTTTCATGCTATTTTCTCATAGATGAGCTACAGAAAAAGACTGTAGAAATTTGTGAAAAATGTGTTCTGATGAAAACCTTTTATATCTAGCTACATAGATCGTGATAGTTTTAGAGATAATGAATACACATTTCTAGCATTAAATTTTAAGTCACAGGAAAACATGTGTCAAGCACCCAGTATTTGCAGAGCATGCTGCTGAGTGTAAATGGAAGATCATTGAGAATTAGTAGATAGAGACCTTGTTTTCAAAAATGTTTCCATCCCTCCCATGCTCCCTCCTTTCCCCTCTCCCCACCTGCTTGCTTTCTTTCTACCAGGCTCGGGAGTAAAGCTGTTGGCGCATCTTGTGGTTGCTGCTTTCACCTGGGTATAATCCTTGGATTTCCTTTTTTTCCACAAACCTTGCTACCCTTTGCTATTCTCCTACTGCTATTCCCCTTGCTTTAGGAAAGCAGAAAGGAAGTAATAGAAATAAACAGGGAGAAGTGACAAATGTTCCAGAATTTTTCAAAGTCCTTATGAACCCATTATAAAAGAGTAACTAGAAATCCTATTGAATGGCTACTCTTTTATTTATACGTGAGTGAGGGGACTAAATAACTTTTACTCCAGTTCCCCTGACTTAACGGTCAATACCACTGGGGATCCAGGCAGGGAGAAAAGAGATGAGCTTTCCTTTGAACACATTATTAAGCAGACTAGTAAGGGGTCCATTTTCATTAAGGGGACAGTTTTCCTTTCTGAGGACTTCTAGACCTGTGACTTCTATTCCTATGCTACTCACAGAATTCACAGTTTTGAGAAGTTCCTCATAGGACCTTGGTAGATTATATTAGTACCCTTGACTTATTCAATGGGCTTGACTCAAAGTATCTTTTGTCTGTTTTTAAAAATCAAATACAATATAGGATTGAGATTCATCACAAAAATGCCAATTAAAAGTATGCTATAACCTTAAAAAATGTGGTTTGAGTTCTGAACCCATTCTAGGAGGAGTAGTTCTATTCCATACCAGTTTTTGCTATATTAGAGGCACTGGAAGGAATGTAGCTTTCTACAGCCAAACAGCGAGAGGCACAGCACTGCTGCAGGCATATTTTTCCAGATGCTTGTCAAGCAAAAATGTGATGCTTATAGATAATGACAGAGGTCCAGAAAGTTCTCCTTTAAAGAGGGCATCTATATAAATTAAAATTAACTGTCTATTTATCGTTTCATTACATAAAAAGACTGAATGTTTTCACCACATTAGATATCATGCTGAAAGTGGTCTGACTCAAAATACTGAATAGATATATAGAGAGTACGCTCTGGCCAACATCGGGCAGGGGTGCGTCTGAGAGATGGGCAGATGTTGTCCAGATGGATGATGATCATCTGGCCTCACATATATGCAACCTTATGTTGTGCTCTGGGGTGATTTATATCTTTAAGAATGTTTAACGCTACCCAGAGCAATGCAGGAAAGTCAGTTTCAAAGATTCTCAAATTTAGTTCAGGGCCAACTCATTTTGATTTATCTGCTCCTTTTTGAAAAAAAGATTAACAATTCTAAGTGATGTTGATTTTGGTTATTATGTAATTATTTGGAATGAATTACTGGTCATTCTGAATGAATAAGTGGTCACTTCTGTTGTATAAATCATATTACTATTTTTTGGTTCACTGAAGTAGAAATAAGAATACTTGCCCTCAGATGACCCATACTTTAGTCCTGACTATTCTTACATAAATCTGGGTCACTTAACTCTTTTTCTGAAATGAGATAGAATATAAATAAATAATGTTTCTGTGTGCTTGGGAAATTACGAATATAAACTCTTTGAAACTGAGTTTTATCATTTACAAAGTGGGAATAACAGTAGCTTCTCATCCTACCTCCTGGAATTGTGATGAGAATGTCATGAAGTAACAAATGCTCTGTAAACGATAAAATACAAACTGTATGGTACTGTGGTCATCACATCGTTGCCTTTGTTGGATTCCTCAAGAAACAGACCTTTCTGCAAAACAGACCCTTGTGTGCAGAGTTTGTTGCAGAGTGCTTTTGGCAACAGGTTTTATGAGAGAAGGGAAAGAGCAAGGATTGAGCACAGGAAGAAATTGAACAACGATACAGTTGCAGACAAGACCTCAGCCAATTACAAGGGAGCATTGAATTTCTTTCAGAGTCCTGAAATGAGGCAAGGGGGCCAGACTCTTGAACCTCTGAATCTATATATCATTAGATGTCGGCTGCCCTGTGTGATGGGATAATCTTGGATGAGGCAGTTCCTATGAGTAGATAAAAATTCCTAAGGAAGGATTCATCTGTGAACCCTCAGTGGGAAACATTACCAGCTGCTGGGGAAGTGAGTGACTGGGTCCTGAGGGAGTATCTTGAGGGTGTACCATAGCATCCATCATGGTGCACCACTCAAATCCATTCGACCCGTATAATAAGTTCACACCATCTGAGAACAGCTCCTCCAGAGTTCTAGTTGGTCTCTTTTACTGGGAGAAATTGACAAAAGGAAGTTTAGAGATGTACTATATAGCCCCAGCTACTGCAGCTCGTCTCAGTTCTATGCAAACAAGCAAACAAAACAAAACAAAACCCCACCCCACCAAGATCCTCCTTTTCCACTAGTCATTCTAGATTCATTGTATCTTCAGCTAACACCTCTTCTGGTAAGTTGGCTTACACAGTAAAGTCACCCAGTCCATCCCTGGGGGTTGTTTTCTCAGAGTGCCTCCTTCACTTTTCCATTTACTTGTCAAAATTGGGCAAGGGAGTACTGACAAGCATCCTAGTGGATTTTTGCATGCCAAATGTGTTCTTCTCTGCCTCTATTATTCTGTAACTAACCTTGATGATCAGAATAAATTATTCCACCAGGCTAGTGACTCTTCTCCTTGCCTGTTAGTCTTTTTGGCACAAGAAACCCCAAAGACTAGGCAGAATACGTAGCTTAAAATTTAATGGAATTCTTGTTATATCCCCCGGTGGATGCAAGACCTATTAATGCACAGAATCTGGAGTTGTAGCACAGGAAGCACACATTTTCCCAAGTAAATCCCTGGCAATGATGGTAAGTGGGCCACTTCTGCTTTTATCCCTCGTTCCCCTGACCCACATTTTCTAAGAGCTGGGAACACAGCACCATAATGGTCATTTATTTATGGTATGCTTGCATCTTAGATGATGGATCTATGTCTTCTAGGATATCATCTTTAAGATGGTACCACAGGTATTCCTTCAAAAGGCTCTTTAGTTATATTATCAAGCCAGCAGTTTCTGGGTGGTATAGTATATGATAGGATCAGTAGATTTCTTGGCCATATGTCCACTGCCTCCCTTCTTTTTCCACAAAGTGGGTTCCTTGGTCTGAGGTGGTTATATGGCATAATGTGTCAGTGGACCAGGCTGGAAACCCTAGCATCACCATGGTAGATGATAGAAAAGGCTCAGAGAAAGTGGGCATGCAGGTGTGAGTATACTACAGAAAGTTATAAAAAAAAAAAAAAAAGTCACCAGCCAACTATGTTCCTGCAAGAGGCTCCAGAAGACACTTCATTCACCAAAGCAATTGGGAATATTCTGGTGAGAAGGGCGCCAGCATCCCTTGGAATCTTCCTTCTCTGTGGGCCAGAACTATTGGTAGGCAATGCTGTTTATAGAACTGGGCTTCTTGACAGCGGTGGAGATAATAGAATCCTGAAATAAGAGGCTGAGTAAATGGCAGTTGCTTTGGTGAGCTGTGGACGCAAATTTGTCTCAGGGAGGGGGCATGACCTTGGGCAAGGAAGCACCTTTTGGATGAGGGTAATGTCTAGGTAAAGACTTGGCTGTGAGCTATCAACAGTCAATAGAACAAATCCCAGCATCTGGGTAAATAAGTGCATTGATTGTTAAGGGTAGGGGGATTGTGCAACACAGCATAGCATCTGTTTCGGCCTTCAAAAACAGGTGGGCAATGCCACTTATTAATTTTTAAGTAAAATGTGATGATGGTACAGCTGGTACATAGAGAGCATAGGTTACTTGAGGTGCTTAGCACCAATATGGGAGCATTTAATATAATAAATTATTGTATTGCCTCTTGGAAACCTAATTAAAGCCTAAACCTAATTGTTTCATGTACAATTTAAGTGAGGAAATGCAATAAAGTAATTAAATGAAAATTATTTAAAGAATATAACCACTGATCCTAGAGTTCACCTGTCCACTGTGTTGGAGAACACTGGTTAAAATGAGTCTAAACCAACTGACTTCAATGTGGAACATGGTTTAAGAGAGGTTTGCAGAGAGGTCAGGTAAGAAAAAAAATCACTTCAGTAGTCCAGAGATATACAGACTAGCCATTTATTATTAAATTCCGTGAGATACAAGCATAAGCAACCCTTGCTTCTTTCTCTTTTCATGAATTAGAGGGGAAGGAGTATGAAGAATGGATAGGGCAGAGAATGTATTGCTTGCAAGATATTTGGCAAGGTGACATTTGATTTTTAAGAAGTAAATGATTTTCATTATTATAGATGTTGTTTAGCTGCTAATTAAATGTTTTCTGGGGCAAATACTTTTATTCCTGCCAGTGTTTTGAGCGCCTAGCATTTCTTCAGACTAGTGCATGTCTTCTGAATATTCCTGTTTGCCAACCTTTTGCTGCCACTAAGAAAGGTTTATTGGTTATCTCTGCCCTGGGTTTTCTAAAATTAGTGTCTCCCTTGTTTGAAGTTCAATGGTAAAGTTCGATGGTAAAGTAATGTGAGCAAAATATAGTCTTATAGGTGCTGGTATTAACTTGGAAAGGGATTCAATTCCAAATACTTGGAAGTATTTTGCCTCTGAGAGCATACCAATCTGACTCAAGTTATGACATTTTTATATTGATTTATTCATTCAACAAATATTAAAATATGAAACACTAGAGATGTGCCTGCAGTCTTTTTTTTAATATTCCCATTTGATTTAAGATGAACAAAATTTGAAAATTTTGGCACAGATGATTCCATTTTACAACGTTAGAGTGCATATATTCCTCCAAATATTCTGGTATTCACTCAGGGAGCAAACTTTTGACAGTCTTCCCTACTCTAATTTGATGTTTCTTTGGTGAGGGATCTGACATTTTCTCACAGCTCTTGTTTAATACTGACACTGTGCTTTTAATTATAGGAGAAGCCACAGGCAACAAAATGCAATTATAATAAAATGAATTACAGACCTTTAGACCACTTTACCTTTTGCTGCCTGGTGAAGATTGTATAGTCACAGCATCAAAGCATCTGATGCTTATTTCTAATCTCCCTATTTGGGTGAGGCGAGGAGAAAATCTGATTGAGAAATTACCTGTTGTGCTATCACAAGATGAATTTTGAGACTGACATTCTGTGAGATGTAGTGTGATGTGTTATCCTGCTTACTTCAAGGCGCAGTTACCTGCAGAGAAAGAGCTGCCTGCCTGGCTTTTTACGTACTACAGTCCTACCTTTTTTTTTTCTTGGTTGAAGAAAATTTAAGAAGAAAGATGTAAATGCTTACGTTCTTGTACGTAGTTTTGAGTAAACTTACTTATTCCAACAATTAAGTGGTTTTGGAAATTAGCAGTTAAATTGATATTTGGCTGCCACAACATAATTATTATCAGTGTTTGTGTGAAGTTCCACTAAATAGATCATTTGGACAAAAATGAGAGATAAAGGACTAATACTTAACAATTTCTTACTATAAAGAGCATTTACCCATTGTGAAGTACAGTTACCTCTTGGGTGAGGCAGTTCTGGAAATCGTGCAACTTCTTACCGTCTTTAGACAATTCTCATTTGGCAGGTTTTGGTGAGTGGAATTAGGCATATACTGAAGCTAATTAACTGCCAAGTTACTTAATAGAACAATTTGTTCTCCTGATTATTCTGTAGTCACTAATCCATTCTTGAAGGATTAAATTTCATTATCTCATATTTTTTGGAGAAGCTGTTTAAAAGGTCTTGTCCTTGCAAGGACATTGAATTGTTCATATACTTATAGCACTTATATTTTAGCATTTTACTTTCTCATCTTGGGACAAATTTCCTTGTGGAGTTATAATATATCAACAGCAAGGACAGAAGCTTCAATGGGAGAGGAAACTCCAGGAAAGTAGGTGATGTTTCTTAACTGATGAAATGACAGATCTCACTCATGAAAGAGTCACTGTCTGGGGAAAAAGTAAGGAAGGCAGGCAAAATATGGAATTTTTTTAAATCAAAAAGAGAGTAGGAGAAATTAGAGCAGAAAAGGAAAGAAGTTCTCTGGGGAAAATGCGAGGTGAAGGATAAGTTGGAAAGGGAGAAGAGGAGAACCACTACCAGGGAGTAATCACATAAACACTGTTTATTTCTGTAGTTTTTGAACCTTTTTCCTAGTTTACCTTCTAAAATAATTTAAAAACAAACTATGTATTCTCCCATCCAAATTTAAGTTGACGCCTAAATTTGTCATTGTAATTTTACATAGCTGCAAATGATAGAACTTCCAAATTTTGTAAATATTGACAATCCAAATTGTCAATTCAAACTCAAAATTTGTGTCCATACATGTTTATAAATATATCCAATAAATTTAAATACAGTAACTTATTGATAAACCATAATTTAAAAAATGTATAAACATTCATTTTTACTTCCATAGTCAATTTTTTATTTCTCTTCCTTTTTTGAACTTGTATTCCATTCCATTTGTCCCACAGTTTTTTTTCCCCCCCCAAGGTAATATATTTTTATGCTTGGAAGTGTTTCATTCATTACTCTTAATAATTTTCTGCAAACAAAATATGTATATAAGTTGAAATTAAATTTCCAGTGGCAATAGGGTTCTAAATGTTAAATTTTCTTTTTCTGGATGAAGTCATCATTAAATTATCAGTTCCCAATTGATCAAAGCAGCATAAAAAATGACCAATTTGGTAAATAATTGCTATTCTAAAATATTTATTGGAAACACATTTCTTAGTGAGTTAATTTCCCTAATTAGTTCATATACCTGTGAATAAATATTACTGATAAAAGAAGAAATGTTAATTTCTGATTTTTATTTCTGTAGATGTGACAACTGAGAACCTAGTTCATATTAAAAAGTAAACTGGAATAGAGTTTTGTTATAGCAGCAAGTGCTATTTATTTACTATTGTTTCTTATTCCTAAACTTGCTCTCCTCTATTCTTCTGTGGGATGCAGGGGATTCAATTCAGAATACATAAGTCCCCTACATATGAACTAGTTCCATTCCGAGAGCACATTCGTAAGTCCAATTTGTTCATAAGTCCAACAAAGTTAGCCTAGGTACCCAACTAACACAATCGGCTATATGGTACTGTACTGTAATAGGTTTATAAAACTTTTCACAAAAATAATATTGGGTCTGCCAAAAAGTTCATTCAGGTTTTTCATAACCTGTTATGGAAAAACCTGAACGAACTTTTTGGCCAACCCAATACATAAAAAACACACGCAAAATAAAGAAAACATTTAAAATCTTACAGTACAGTACCTTGAAAAGTACAGTAGTACAGTACAGCAGCTGGCATACAGGGGCTGACATCAAGTGAACAGGCAAGAAGAGTTAGTGACTGGAGGAAGTAGAGGAGGTGGGAGATGGTAGAGCTGAAGGATCATCAGCAATAGGAGACAGAGGGCAAGCTGCAATCTCACTCACGCCTGATGGTGATAGCACAGGTTCTGGTTCCTTGCTGGATTCAATTCTATCTACCCTCTTGAAAAAATGATCTAGTGATGACTGGGTAGTAGCTCTTTTTTTTATTGTCATAGATGACACAGTAGCACTGAATTGCATTCTGAACAGCTACTGCAACCTTCATGTTCCATTCTACACTCGGGTCCTGTGCCTCAAAAACTAACAGTGCCGCCTCAAAGAAAATCGCTTGCTTCCAGACATCTTGGGCTTGAAATAAAGATACTGTACTGTTGTACTCTATACAGTACTGCACATTAAAGTACACAAAAGCACAACCACTTGTAGGGGATGCACGCACGTGACAATGTACACCAGATATGTGAACTAATCTACTTGATTGGACATGCGAACGCACATTCGAATCTTTGAAAGTTCGCAACTTGAACGTTCATATATAGGGGACTTACTGTGCTGCATTTCCCAGACCCCTCTGCCTGCTGGATTCTAGGGGGAGACTAGAAGGCAGGAAGAGGGAAAAGGGTAATTTCTTCTTGTTTTCTCTGTACTTCTCAGTGATTCTCCAGCTGCGGCTGGTTGTTCTTTTAGTTTCTTTTGATCCTCTCAGAAGCAGCCCTGCTGTGCCCTTCTCCTCCTTGGAGATTCCACAGTGGTTGCATGGTAGCCCTTCCTCCTCAAAGATCTGTGCACCAGCTGTATGGGTCCCCTCTTTTGGGGGTTTGGTAAACCTACCTCTTCCCCTTTATTCCCCCAGCCCTTGAGGTTGTAGCTGCTTCCTGCAGTTATCTCTGAGTTACGTCAAGTTTTTTTTATTTTTTTTCCTAGTAGCTTTGACAACAGTGAAACGAATTCCCTGTATTAAATCTCCAATCTCCTATTTGAAATGTCTAGTTTGGTTTTTCTTTTTGACTGGACTCTGACTGACATAGTGGGTCATTCAGTTCTTTGAACTCCTTCCTGGTTATATGCTAAATATCACACAGTGATCCATCATTATAATTTATTTTTAAATTGACAATTGGCTGACAATTTGATGAGGTTCTGCTTCAGTTCATTTTTTCTTTTTGAAAGCCAAGAAGTGACGTACAAAATTATTAGTCACTCAGTCATTAGGAGTATTCATTTTCTGTTTCTGGAAGGTTTTCAAAATATAATTTATCAAGACTGATTAAACGGCTATTAAATATAGCTGTAACTAGTGGTACCTTGTTTATTGTACATGTTCATAAAGCATTGGGAACTATTGTTAATTTCAGTACACCTTTGCCCCTACCATATTTTTGATAAAATGCTTTTATCATATCATGTACTCTAAATATAATTTTGACCTTAGATGAACAAAATTAAATTAAAAATTTATGGAAGATGTTTGTTATTAACCTAATTGAGAAAGTCATTGTCTGCCAATGAATCAAATCTGACCCATGTCTATCAAAAAATGACTATTTTTCAGTTTCTGTAGGTAAAAAACTTGTTTTCAAAATTTTTCTCTATTAATAAGTAACATCAGGAAACACTTGTTTTCTCTAATATGTGGAATATTTTGTTTTGTTGAAGAAGATCTCCAAGGAATTATAATGAAAAATGAAATTAATTCTCACATTGATCGTTAAAAGTGTCAGAGAGGGTGGGGGAAGGAACAGAAGCAGCAAAACTATTTCAAGTTTCTTAAAGGGAGTAGAATAATTTTTCTCTCCATTTTCTACATCTACAATACTTAGGGATTTTCTCTCCTTTGATTGGAAGGATATTAAATTTTAAAAATTCTCAAAATAAGATTTTTTCACTTTGCAATGGTGTCCTTAATTTGTCACAACTACTCTATTCAAGAGAAGAAGTATACTTAATGGATTTTAAAATGTGGAAATGTAACATGTCACACTACTGTACAGGCAAAATATTGCTCTAGTGTTACTCTCTAGAGAGTAGCATGATATCCTGGGAGAATCCGGGATGTTGAAGTCAGTTAGATCACTGAGTCTAAGCGGTGGTAGCACTAGCTGATAGGAAATTCATTAAGTACTTCAAAACTTCACTGTCTTTTCTATAAAATGGGCTAAAAAATGCCAATGTTGCAGGATAGTTTTAAGGATAAAATGACGAAATGTATGTAAAACACTTAGGACAGTGTTGGGCACATGGTAGGCATTTTGTTAAATGGTGGCTATTATTAAAGGCTGCTCCTTGATCTTTCACACTGTGGACATAGAATATGGATCATAATAGTTTGGTAGGGTACACTCCATTCATTTTTTTTTTTATTCACTCATTTTTTTTTGGCCACACTGTGCAGCATCTGGGATTCTGGTACCCCGACCAGGGATGTAACCCAGGCCCCCTGCCATGGAAGTGTGGAGTCTTAATCACTGAACCACTAGGGAAGTCCCCACCCCGTTCGTCTTGATGTTCTGCTGATCATCACCTTTGTCCTTACTGTTTCTGCCCTCTTCCATTCTGCTTTGGGACATATTTTACTTCCATTTGTCAGGACAGTCTTCATACAGTTGGCTTTTGGTGGAAGTTTTTGTTTGCCTCCAGCACATCCTCAAATTGTCTTTCCCCTGTTGTGTGCTTCCACATGCCTCTTCTGTTCCTTGCTTGGGTGCCTGTATCATCTTCTGGATGCTGTTATATTTCCTATGTCTTACTGTTTAACCATTTCAAACCCACTAACCACTATGAAATATAGATATCATTAGATTATCTAATTTTAGAACTTGATATAATATGGCCTAGGGGGTCACTTTGATTAAGACCATGTCCTTTCCCTCTTAAAAGAAGCGATTTGCTCTCAGTCTCTTATGCAATAAAATATTAGGATGTTCTCCTATCTGTGGATCTTTACTTGTGTCATCACTTTTTCCATGTAAGCAGAAGAAAAGAAAAAATTAAAGAAGTTAACTTGAATATTTGGTGTCTAAAGACAAGTATAGTATTTTAAAACACAGTTGAAAAATGACTACAATTTTTTCAACTCCAGTTGCTTTCCTGGGTCTAGGGCATAGGGTGACTTTTAGCTCCCTTTTAATTGCATCTCAAAAGTGGATATTTTGGGAATTTAAAAAACTAATATACTTCAGATTTCGTCAACCCTCACTACTTTCAATCTTTGGTGTTAGAGTAACAGATGAAATTATCCTTCCGCTTCCTCACAAATCCCCTTATTCGTATTGTCATCCTCATGCTGCTTTTGGACAAAAGATTCCTTCTGATCTCCTTTTGCTTAGACAGACCTTTGCCAAAATGGACTGGCAGAAAGGACGGTGAAGAGCTTCACGTAATGTGATTGTCTCCGCTTCAAGTTAAAGCAGGAACCATGCCAGGAATACCCCTGACTTTTGACTGTGACTGTAGTACCCCAGTGGATTTGGTTGCTTTTAAGGAAAAAAAAAATCCCCATGAGCATCACTAAGAAATAAAGAGTAAAGGAAGAAAATTTGGGAGGAATTTATGTAAGCATTTATGCTGGTTATGAACATAGGAGTTTTTAAAATTTGAAGCCTACTCTTTAGAATTACATTTTCAGGGACATCAAAGAAAGCCTAGTTTTTCAGTTCTCGAAATAGCTCATGTGAATTTCTCGAACATCTTTCCAACTTGCACACTGATTTCCCTTCTCTCACATTTGCTAGGTGTACAGATAATGTTTCTCTTCACAATGCAGTACAGTAAAAGTGAAACTAATTACTATGAAAAGCCCTTCCTTTGTTTCAGTAGGATTACAAGGTTTCCATCTCCTTAGTTTCTATTTCAGTTTATCTTTTGAAATTAAATTAAATCAAATCTTTTTCTTTTGAAATGCCAGGCTCCATTTGTGTTAATAGTTTCTGATAGTTCTAAGCTTTCACCCAAACTTCTCAGTGAAAATGTGTTGGATGATTTCTTTGTTCTTAATAGTATAATTTAAAAATGAAAAACAAAGACAAGATAATATTTTATGAGAAAGTCAAACAGATCATTGGCATTTTCTAGTACGGAGAGTATAGTATCTTATCAATTTAATTAAGTTTATAAGACCTAAGTCTAAATAAGTTTTTGGTCATACTGTTAAAATTCATCTATTACTACAATCACACTGAAAAATTAAAATGAATACTTAAATGTGGATGGTCACAGTTAATTACAAGCCTTGTGTGTTTTCTTCTAAGAAAAGATTAGGAAGGGCATTTTTTTTTAACCTAAGACATTATAGCTATAACACAGTTATTTGTTCCCTTTATTTGTGAAAATGTTGGTACAGCTCTCTCTGTTGGCCCGGCACAAAGATTAAGGCATGAATAAGAATGAAATTTGGGGCATCTAATATGACCTACTAAGGTCTAGCACTCACAATTTAAAAAAAGATTTAATGTGGCAAAATATATATAATAAATTTACCATTTTAATAATTTTTGATTCTACAATTCAGTGGCATTAAGTACATTCACCTTGCACCACTATCCATCTCCAGAACATTTTCATCATCCCAGACCAAAACTCTGTGCCCATTAAACAGTAACTCCCTGTTTCCCCCTCCCTCCGGCCCCTTTTAACCATTATTGTACTTTGTCTCTATGAATTTGACTCTTCTATGTACCTTATATAAGTAGACTCATACGATATTTGTGTGTCTGGCTTATTTCACTAAGCATAATGTCTTCAAAGTTCATGTTTTAGCAGGTGTCAAAATTTCTTTCCTTTTAAGCCTGAATAATATTCCATTGTATATAGATAACGTGTTTTGTTTGTCCATTCCGTTGATGGACATTGGGTTGTTTCCATCTTCTGGCTATTATGAATAATGCCTCTATGAATAGTGGTATACAAATATCTTTTTGAATCCCTACTTCAATTCTTTGAGATATACACCCAGAAGTGAAATTGCTGGATCATATGGTAATTCTATGTTTATTTTTTTTGAGGAACCTCAGTACTGTTTTCTACAGTGACTGGACTATTTTACATTCCCACCAGCAAAGCAGAAGGGTTCCAATTTCCCCACATCCTCACCAACACTTATTTTCTATATATGTGCGTGTGTGTGCGTGTGTGTGTGTGTGTGTGTGTGTGTTTATAATAGCTATGCTAAAAGGTGTGAAGTGATAGCTTGTGGTTTTGATTTTCATTGCACTAATGATTAGTGATGTTGAGCATCTCTCATGTGCTTACTGATATTATCTTTGGAGAAATGTCTATCCAAGTCCTCTGCCCATTTTCAATCTGATAGTTTATTTTCATTGAGTTTTTTATATATAGTTGACCCTTGAATAACACAGGTTTGAACTGTGTGGGTCCACTTATCTGCTGATTTTTTCACTATATGTACTATAGTACCACATGATCTATGGTTAGTTGAATCGTGGATGCAGAACTGTGGATATGGAGAGCCAACTGTAAAGTTATATGCAGAGTTTTGACTGTGTGGATGGTTGGCACCCCTAACCCCACGTTGTTCAACAGTCAACTGTATTCCAGATATTAATCCCTTATCAGATATGATTTTCAGATATCTTCTTCTATTCTGTGGATTTTCTTTCCAGTCCGTTGATAGTGTCCCTTGAAGCACAAGAGTTCTTAATTTTGATGGTCTAACTTATCTATTTTTCTTTTGTTCGTGCTTTTGGTGTCATATTCAAGAAATCATTGCCAAATCCAATGTTATAAAGCTTTTCCCCTATATTTTCTTAGCAGTAATAATTTGAAGAAGTGGAACTTTATAAGTGCTCTGTAGTGTATGCCACTCAAAGATTTTTGGGCTTGGGCTGAGCCCAGTGAAAGTCACAAAAATATACTCCAGGCCAGAGAAGAAGCAATCGAAATGGGAGGGAAAGCAAGACTTTTCCACGAATCCTCGATACACTTCTGCTTCAGTCTATTGGCCAGAACAACAGGTCACATTGCCACTTCTGCCTATAAGGAGAGGGTGGTTGGGAAATATATAGGGGTTTTGTTATTGTATGTTTTTTAAGCTGGCCACATTGCCATCTAGAGTGAAGATGAAGAAAAAAATTAATAGGCAACATGGTGTCTGCAACAACTCTTAAATGTGTTGGTGTATCTGAAACTTTCTTAGCAGAACTGTTTAAAAGTTTGAGGCATGTAGGCAGTGTTTTTCTCTAGAGTCCAGTGTTGACATATAATTTCACCTGTTTCTATATTTAAGTCTATTTCTGGAGATGGGAAGTGGGGGCCAGGGCAGGGTCCAATGACACCTGGGGCAGGATGGGAACTTACACCCATATCATGTTCTTTCCTGAAAGTCTATAAAATACACCTTTGGACCACATTGATGAATGATGAATTTGTGTTCTTTTTTCTAAGAAGAACTTAAATATTCCATTTTTTCAAGTTTTACGTATTTGGCTGAGTTACTGTTATAACTGTGGGTGTTTTGTAGAACATCAAGCAACCTGCCTATGCTGCAACGAACACTTAAATACTATTCTCTGGGTGCTGGCCCCTTCTTCCGGGGACTCCCACACCAAACAGGGTACACCTAATCAGGCCAAGTGTAGAAAGCCTCTTTTTCTACATGTTGCCTTGGACCTTGCTCTCTGCCTTCTTCTCTTGGAAATCCATTCTATTCCTTCTTAATCTGGTTTGATGCTTAGGCATCAAGTATAGCTGCTCATTGGGAAAATGCTCGTCTGGCCCTATTTTTCTCTATAAAACCTTTGGATGTGAATTTCCTTTCTGAATCATAGAGCTTGTATTACCTCCTTGAAAATAATAGGTTTTTGATAACAAGATATTGCAGGAGTTGTGACTTTGTATGTTCAGTGTTTGTATATTGAGTTATGAAGAAGAAAAGTTAAACAGAAAAAAATTCAATGCAAAAGATAACAATACATGGAGAAAAATAACAAATATTTCTACTGCGGGAATTTTTTTTTAAAGGCTTGAAAGTGATTTATGTTTTTTGGGTTTTCCTAATATTAGGTCTTACATAAAATGTATGATATTACCTCTCTGTATAGAGAATTCTCACATATTTACAGTGAACTATTTTACAGCCTTCAATTTTTGTTCTATTTAATTTTCCCTTAAAGATCTTTTTGAATCTTTTTTGACTATTTTATATTACCCTGAAGTTATGGAAATAATCATGTGTTGTGTAGTTTCCCTTTCCTGCATGGCCCTCACAGCTGTGACCACTTACCTTTAAATGGAAATTTCAGTCTCTACAGCCTCTAGCCTTGGGAACAGTAGAGCCTTAATAAAGAGAAGCTCAAGAAATTTAAGTGTAAGTAGCTCAACATATTTATCATTTTGGCTTATTTTACTCTGATTTTGTACCTTAATCCTAAAGCCTGGAACTTGGCTTTTTTTTCTTTATGCACAATATCCCATTTAAAACTCTGTTTCAAAAAATGAGTCCCTGTTTCACATCTCTCTTCCCAGTCACTGACTTCTCTGGGATTAAGTTCCTGTACTTAATTTTTTGGGCCTCAGCAGCTGATTCTCTATATTTTGGCAGCCTTGCCTTAATTTCTATAAGTATTGTGGGAACTTGGAGAAAGCCTTAGACAGGTTAACCCCTTGGTGGTTTGAATTTTGAATTAGACATTCCTTGAGAAACTGATTTGGGAGAGGAACTCTTTTAATTTAGTGTTGCACATTCTGCAGAGGTTTGACCTGAGTACAGTAGAGTGATGAGTTAGTGCAGAGAAGTTTGAAATTAACAAATGAAGGTCTCATAAAGTATGCATACCCCTTGCCTGTTTTGTTGTTGTTGCTATATCCCAACAAAAACTGATGTGTATTCCTTTCACACAGTGCAGTGAAAAGTTAATGTTGCAGTAATGTTCTGTTTTGAAATTGAGTATGATTGAGTCTTCCCTATAAAATTACATATTTTGCTACACATTAACTCAGTACATGCTTGCATACAACTCCTGTGAATACTATGCTGTGGAGTTCTCACATCAATTTTTTCCTTCACTTAGGAACTTTTAACTAGGGTGACCAGAAGATGTTTTCTATTTTGCTTTGATCTAGAATCCTACTTTGTCTGCAAAGCAATTATTCAAAGTTTCAGCTCCTAAGCTTTTATTTGTTTCTATACTACAGCATTACATCTCCTCTGTTTTCTGTTATATTTAATAGCTATATTTAGTTTCATTCTGACTTTCTTTTTAAATCTTCAAGTGTTGAGTCTAGTTTTCTGGCTTCAAAATGTTGCTGTGATGATGAGGGAGTATTTCAAATATGTTTTGGTGAAAAAGTTCATGTCTACGTTGTGTTCTGAGGTGAAAACAGATTTCCCATTCGAGAGATGACAGATTTCCTCTGTTATCATAAAGCAAACTGTTTTTAAAGTAACTCAGGGGATTATTTTTCTTCTCATCGTTTTATTCATTATTCATTCAGTAAATATTAATGAGATGTCAACTAGTGCCAGACATTCTTCTAGGCACTTGGGATTCAGCAATGACCAAATGCCTACTTCTGTAGAGCTTACATTCTAGTTCAGTGGTGCTCAAACTTTGCTGCATATTATAATCTCCTGGAGAGACTTTAAAACTCCTATGTTTTGCCCCATGCCAATTAAATCAGAATCTCTGGGGGTGGATGCAGGCATATGTTTTCCGATGAGTCCAATGTACATTCTAAATTTGAGAACCATTAATCTACAGCAGGAGTTATCACATTATCCCATATGCCATACTGATCAGAAGGGCTTGTTACAATTCAGAATAAAGGTGTCCCTTGAATAAGGCTGGGTTTCGGGGTGCCAATCCAACAGGAAGTTAAAAATCAACATAAAATTTATACTTGGCCCTTGGAACCCACCGGTTCCACCAACTGCAGACCTTACTGTACATTCTATTGAAGAAAAATCCAAGTTTAAGTGGACCCAAGAGTTCAAACCCATGTTTTTCAAGAGTCAGCTGTAGTTTCTGATTCAGTAGTCTGGGGCTAGGCCTAGGAATTTACATTTCTAACAAGTTCCCTGGTGAAGTGGATGCTGCTGGTTTGGGGGGTTAACTTTGAGAATAACTGATATAGAGCCCTGATACTCAATCCATGGTAGCAGGTCAGCAGTATGGGCTTTTCTAACAGAACTTGTTAGAAGTGTGGAATCTCCCCAAGCCAGAAGGGCATGGCATGATATATTTAAGGTGATGAAAGGGAAGAACGTACAATCAAGATTACTCTACCTGGCAAGCATCTCATTCAGATTTGACAGAGAAATCAAAAGGTTTACAGACAAGCAAAAGCTAAGAGAATTCAGCACCACCAAACCAGCTTTACAACAAATGCTAAAGGAATTTCCCTAAGTGGGAAACACAACAGAAGAAAAGGACCTACAAAAACAAACCCCAAACAATTAAGACAATGGTAACAGGAACATACATATCTATAATTACTTAAATGTGAATGGATTAAATGCTCCAACCAAAAGACACAGGCTTGCTGAATGGATACAAAAACAAGACCCATATATATGCTGTCTACAGGAGACCCACTTCAGACCTAGGGACACATACAGACTGAAAGTGAGCAGATGGAAAAAGATATTCCAAGCAAATGGAAACCAAAAGAAAGCTGGAGTAGCAATACTCATATCAGATAAAATAGACTTTAAAATAAAGAATGTTACAAGAGACAAGGGAGGACACTACATAATGATCAAGGGATCAATCCAAGATGAAGATAT
The DNA here is from genome assembly GCF_963455315.2 of Globicephala melas. NCBI lineage: Eukaryota > Metazoa > Chordata > Mammalia > Artiodactyla > Delphinidae > Globicephala > Globicephala melas. Next base: position 118,447,690 of record NC_083315.2, read on the forward strand.
AACAATTATAAATAAATATGCACCCAACATAGGAGCACCTCAATACATAAGGCAACTGCTAACAGCTATAAAAGACAGTAATATGATAATAGTGGGGGACTTTAACACCTCACTTACACGAATGGACAGATCCTCCAGTAGAAAATAAGGAAACACAAGCTTTAAATGACAAAATAGACCAGATAGATTTAATTGATATTTATAGGACATTCCATCCAAGAACAGCACATTACACTTTCTTCTCAAGTGCGCATGGAACATTCTCCAGGATAGATCACATCTTGCATCACAAATCAAGCTTCGGTAAATTTAAGAAAATTGAAATCATATCAAGCGTCTTTTCCAACCATAACGCTATGAGATTAGAAATAAATTACAGGGAATTAAATGTACAAAACACAAACACATGGAGGCTAAACAATACATTACTAAATAACTGAGAGGTCACTGAAGAAATCAAAGAGGAAATCAAAAAGTACCTAGAGATAAATGACAATGAAACATGATGATCCAAAATGTATGGGATGCAGCAAAAGCAGTTCTTAGAGGGAAGTTTATAGCAATACAATCCTACCTCAAGAGTCAAGAAAAATCTCAAATAAACAATCTAACTTAAAGGAACTAGAGAAAGAGGAACAAAGTTAGTGGAAGGAAAGAAATCATAAAGATTAGAGCAGAAATAAATGACATAGAAACAAAGAAAATAATAGCAAAGATCAATAAAACTAAAAGCTGTTTTTTTGGGAAGATAAACAAAACCGATAAACCTTTAGCCAGATTCATCAAGAAAAAGAGGGAGAGGACCCAAATCAGAAAAATTAGAAATGAAAAAGGAGAAGTTACAACTGACGCCACAGAAATACAAAGCATCATAAGAGACTACTACAAGCAACTCTATTACAATAAAATGGACAACCTGGAAGAAATGGACAAATTCTTAAAAAGGTACAACTTTCCAAGACTGAACAAGGAAGAAATAGAAAATATGAACAGACCAATGACAAGTAATGAAATTGAAACTGTGATTAAAAATCTTCCAAGAAACAAAAGTCCAGGACCAGATGGCTTCACAGGTGAATTCTATGAAACATTTAGGGACAGAGCTAACACCCATCCTTCTCAAACTCTTCCAAAAATTTGCAGAGGAAGGAACACTCTCCAACTCATTCTACAACGCCACCATCACCCTGATACCAAAACCAGACAAAGATACTACAAAAAAAGAAAATTACAGACCAATATCACTGATGAATATAGATGCAAAAATCCTCAACAAAATACTAGCAAACAGAATCCAACAACATGTTAAAAGGATCATACACCGTGATCAAGTGGGATTTATCCCAAGGATGAAAGGATTCTTCAATATATGCAGATCAATCAACATGATACACCTCATTAACAAATTGAAGAATAAAAACCATATGATCATCTCAGCAGATGCAGAAAAAGCTTTTGACAAAATTCAACACCCATTTATGATAAAAAGTCTCCAGTAAGTGGGCATAGAGGGAACCTACCTCAACATAATAAAGGCCATATATGACAAACCCATAGCGAACATCATTCTCAATGGGGAAAAACTGAAAGCATTTCCTCTAAGATCAGGAACAAGACAAGGATGTCCACTCTCGCCACTATTATTCAATATAGTTTTGGAAGTCCTAGCCACGGCAATCAGAGAAGAAAAAGAAATTAAAAGAACACAAATTGGAAAAAAGAAGTAAAACTGTCATTGTTTGCAGATGACATGATAATAGACACAGATAATCCTAGATATGCCACTACTAGAAACTACTTGAGGTAAGCAATGAATTTGGTAAGGTAGCAGGATACAAAATTAATGCACAGAAATCTCTTGCATTCCTATACACTAACAATGAAAGATCAGAAAGAGAAATTAAGGAAACAATCCCATTCACCATTGCAACAAAAAGAATAAAACACCTAGGAATAAACCTACCTAAGGAGGTCAGAGACCTGTAGTTGGAAAACTATAAGATACTGATGAAAGAAATCAAAGAGGACACAAACAGATGGACAGATATACCATGTTCTTGGGTTGGAACAATCAATATTGTGAAAATGACTGTACTACCCAAAGCAATCTAGAGATTCAATGCAATCCTTGTCAAATTACCATGGCATTTTTTACAGAACTAGAACAAAAAAATCTTAAAATTTGTATGGAGACACAAAAGACCCCGAGTAGCCAAAGCAGTCTTGAGGGAAAAAAATGGAGCTGGAGGAATCAGATTCCCTGACTTCACACTATACTACAAAGGTACAGTAATCAAGACTGTATGGTACTGGCACAAAAACAGAAATATGGATCAATGGAACAGGATAGAAAGCCCAGAGATAAACCCATGCACCTGTGGTCAACTAAACTATGACCAAGGAGGCAAGGATATACGATGGAGAAAAGACAGCCTCTTCAATAAGTGGTGCTGGGAAAACTGGACAGCTACATGTAAAAGAATGAAATTAGAACACTCCCTAACACCATACACAAAAATAAACTCAAAATGGATTAAAGACCTAAATGTAAGACTGGACACTATAATCTTAGAGGAAAGAACACATAGGCAGGACACTCTTTGACATAAATCACAGCAAGATCTTTTTTGACCCACCCCTTAGAGTAATGGAAATAAAACCAAAAATAAACAAATGGAACGTAATGAAACTTAAAACCTTTTGCACAGCAATGGAAACCATAAAGAAAATGAAAAGACAACCCTCAGAAAGGGAGAAAATATTTGCAAATGAATCAATGGACAAAGGATTACTCTGCAAAATATATGAACAGCTCATGCAGCTCAGTATTAAAAAAACAAACAACCCAATCCAAAAATGAGCAGACCATTAATAGACATTTCTTCAAAGAAGAAATACAAATGGCCAAGAGGCACGTGAAAAGCTGCTCAATATCACTGATTATTAGAGAAATGCAAATCAAAACTACAATGAGGTATCACCTCACACCAGTTAGAATGGGCATCATCAGAAAATCTACAAACATCAAATGCCTCAGAGGGTGTGGAGAAAAGGGAACCCTCTTGCACTGTTGGTGGGAATGTAAATTGATAACAGCCACTATAGAGAACAGTATGGAGGTTGCTTAAAAAACGAAAAATAGAATTACCATATGACCCAGAAATCCCACTACTGGGCATACACTGAGAAAACCGTAATTCAAAAAGACATATACACCCCAATGTTCATTGCAGCACTATTTACAATAGCCAGGTCATGGAAGCAATCTAAATGCCCATGGAGAGAATAATGGATAAAGATGTGGTTCATATATACAATGGAATGTTACTTAGCCATAAAAAGGAACGAATTTGGGTCATTTGTAGAGACGTGGATAGACCTAGACACTGTCATACAGAGTGAAGTAAGTCAGAAAGAGAAAAACAAATATCGTATATTAACGCATATATGTGGGATCTAGAAAAATGGTACAGATGAACTGGTTTTCAGGGCAGAAGTTGAGACACAGATGTAGAGAAAAAACGTATGGACACCAATGAGGGAAAGTGGTGCCGGTGGGATGGATTTGGAGATTGGGATTGACATATATACTCTAATTTGTGTAAAATAGATAACTAATAAGAACCTGCTGTATAAAAAAAAAATGTAGAATCTGTGGCTCACCCTAGACCTAATGAGTCAGTATCTGTGTTTTGACAGAATCTCCAGGTGATTCAAGTGTATACCAATATTTGAGATCTGCTCCATTGCACTTTGTCACCTGCATGTCATGTAAACTATAGACTTATTACTTGATTTGAATATATTCATTTATATAAGGTGATATTACATATAATTTGGGAATAAAGCACATAGTGGTGATTTATAATGAGATATTCTGCTTTTTTTTAATGTCTTTTTCTACTACAAAGGGCTTGTAGTAGTAAATACAAATGAAAAATAACAGGCTTAATTCTCCCTGTTGAAAATAAAGAAGTAACCCCCACCCCCAGTTTTTTCTTAGAACATTTACTTTAGAAAACTTGTAACTTCATTCTCCATCTCTTTAAAATGTATGTAAACTTTAAAAAAAAAGCTAAATAAGCCTCTAACCAGGGACTGGGAACTATATCTTTGAAATACAATCCAGAAAGATATCACCCTATCTTCCAGTCTCTGTGAGAGGGTAGGAGCTTAACTTTGGTGGCCTCTTCCTCCAAGTGGCAAAACTTCCTCTCGTCATAAAGATATGAGAAGTTATCTTTTCTTTTGGATTAAGCCAATTAACTAACACAGATGGTCACCCCAACTACCAAGTGAATTTGAGATGAACTATTGTATGACAATGGGGCTGTCAAATCAACTTACTTGAGGACTAGTTACTGCTTCTCTTGAGCATGTATGAATCATATGTGCTTGACTCTATGAAGGGTGAGACTTATATATATCTTTGTAATCTCTTAGTGGATTGCCTGTGATGTACATCACATTCTGGCTTAATGCTTATTCAATGATAATTTTTTTTTTCCTACCTTTGAGGAGAGTTTTTCTGCATGGAGAAGAAATTATTTTTAATCTTATTTTCTCAGTGGGCTTTAGTCAGTATTAACTTTCCAGACTACTTTCCTCCCCTAGCCAGCCATGGCACTCATTAGGCATGCGACATTTTTTGAGGGGAATGGGGATGAGAGGGAGTACTCTTAGAATATATTATAAAAACAAAAGAGTTTGGGCTTCCCTGGTGGCGCAGTGGTTGAGAGTTCGCCTGCCGATGCAGGGGACGTGGGTTCGTGCCCCGGTCCGGGAGGATCCCGCATGCTGCGGAGTGGCTGGGCCCGTGAGCCATGGCCGCTGAGCCTGCACGTCCGGAGCCTGTGCTCCGCGACGGGAGAGGCCACAGCAGTGAGAGGCCCGCGGCGTACCGCAAAAAAAAAAAAAACAAAAAAACCCCAAAAGAGTCTAATTCAGATTCTGTTTTCCAAACTTAAAAAAACCCACTCAATTATGGAGTTTTTCAACCATATATAAAAGTAGAGAAATTAGTATAATGAACCCCTCTGTACTCTTCTCCCAGCTTCAGTAATTTTCAAAATTTTTTTCAGTCTTGTTTCATCTATATCCAGTTTTGGTTTTTTGGCCGAGGTATTTTAAAGCAAAATCTAGACATCATTTAACTTCAAAATACTTCAGTATGTGTCTCTAATATATTTCTTTAAAAATTACATAACCATAACTATTCACAATAGCCAGAAGATGGACACAGTAAAATGTCCATCTTGGACATGTATAGAGTAATGGAAAAACAATTTGTGGTATACACATACATAAAATGGAATATTATTTATAATATGAACAAAGACTGCATGCCCAATGTGGATGAACTTCCAAAACATTCTAAGTGAAAGAAGCTAGATATAAAAAGTCACATATTGTATGACTCCAATTATATGAACTATCTGTAATAAATAGATCTGCAGAGACATAATGAAGATTGGTGGTTGCCAGGGACTAGGGAGAAGGAGGAATGAGGAGAAACTGCTTAATGGGAAAGGGGTTTAATGTGAAGTGTTGGAACTGTTTAAGAACTAGATGGAGGTGGTTATACAACACGTGGAATAGAAAATTTTTAGTCCTTCAGGATCTCTTATAATAACAGGTGAATATTTGAAGCAATTACAAATTTGGAAAGGTTACAATGAGAACATTGTTTTGAGAGAAAATAACTGGGAGATTCTTTACATGGCAAGGTTGGGGAAGACCTTTCCTAGTTTAGTTTCTAAACTAAGGTCTAGACGTTGAAGAGAGGCTTCTAGCAGACAAGAGTCTCGAGGCAAGAAAGGGGTTGGCATGTTTGAGGAACTGAATGCAGGTGTAGGTCATGGATGTGTTGGTGCAGACTTTCCCTGTAGGTGGATTGGGCCTGTATCGGGCTTAATAAATGGGACTTAAGTATTCAGTTCATGAAAGAATGATGGGTCATCATCTACTCTTCCCTCAAATCATGGTGGAAAGAGGATGTTTATGTAGCCTGGGGTAAGAACAATTGCATTTTATTTTCCTTATCACTCTGTGCATCCCTAATTGGATGAAACAAAGAAGTATGAAGAATGCTGATAATACTGGATACGTGTTAGGTGTGTATATACTAGGTATATCTCTATATATCTACTATATAACGTGGATATATACTAGGCATATATTTAGTATATAATGTAGATAATACTAGGATATGGTAATAAAACAACTTCTGAAGAGGATAGGATGAAGAAACTGTGCAAAGCCAGAACACCATAGGAATCCAGGGTCAGAGAAGAAAATAAGGGACTGGAGGGAGAGGCATGGGGATGGCAGGGGAATGAAACCATCTTCTCTCGTGTGTAATAGATAGAAATAGGTAGAGTATCCACTCTGCTCACTCTTATTGTGTGTGTATAAACAAATCATTTTACCTCTGGAAGCATCAGCTGTGAAATGGGAATTATAATCATACTTATCTTACAGGGATTATGTGGGATTTAAATGAGATCATGATTGAAACTGGCTCAGTGGGATGACTTACACAAAGCAAACTATTAAATGTTTACTTGCAGTATGGATATTACAGTTTTTTCTGCTCCTAACTTTTCTAGACCTTCTCAAATTTATGTTTTGTTCTCATGTTTTTATACCTTGGATTCATATTTTGGCTTTCTCCTTTCTAGGCTTTAAAAAAATGCCCCTATAGAGAAAATTGTGTAAGTTTCTGAATGACCCAGGTTTTTGTTTCAACCTCTTGGTACATTTAAATGAGAAGCTTCTTTGTTACTAGAGCCTACGTCACTGACTGTAGTCAGTACATTCATATGGTCATTCAAAGAGCAAAGTTGTAACTGAATTTAACCATTATTCAAAATATCTAGTTGTTTGCATAAAATAGCATAGATACTTTTGTGTGTAAAAACTCTGGAATACTTAGAAGCATTAATTAAGTGATAATTGCAAGCAAAGCATGTTATTAGATGCTTTTGAAGATATGGAGATGAATTACAAATAATGTAGGTTTAATATTTCTAACACTTTTCCAGCATATTTAAGTTATTATCTTATTAGACTCATAGCACATTTTATAAGTTATTACATTTTATGAATTTTTCTTATATATGCAGAAACAGAAGTTTGGAAAGGCAAAGTGAGTTACCCATGAGTAGTAAATGGTGGTAATAGGGTATAAATTTAATTTTTTTGACTCCCAAACCCAGTGCTCTTTTCACCATGTAAAAATCCAGGTAGATAAGCCATATTCACTTAGCAACTGAGGCTAAGCATAACTTCTCAAGTAACAGATCTATAAGTTCTAAGCCATAGGAGATATTGATAGTCACCAAGATTTGATAGTCCAAAGATATATGCTCAAGTCTCAGCTCTGCCGTTTACTATCTTTGGGGCCTTGAATGAGTCTCTTGACCTTGCTGAGGTTTAATTCCCTCATCTTGTTGTGAAGATAAAATTATATAGTATATTGAAGCCACTGATATAACTAAATTGCTCTAGAAATAGAACAATATCCCATTGGTTACAAGATGTTGACTTGATACTTCTAATTTGAAAAATTTCATGATTTTTCTATATATTACATTTAAAATATGTAGGAAGTGTTTCATATAACTGATGTAGGATACATTAAACACTTTCATATAGGACAGTTTTCCCACAAAATACTTCTCTAGTGTGCACATGACTAATTTTAAGGAACATTATTTATCCTACTGTTTATCCAAACCCATGTAATAAGAAGGCATGTTATAGTTCTACCCTACCCCATGTATTGTTCTTTAGAAGATCTTTTAAAACTTCTCTTATTCCACCTCTTCTCTGGATTCTCTGAGCTAATTGGTACTCAATATGCTAAGTGCTTTCAAAAGACTATTTTTGTTAGGTCCTCAAATACTTGTAATAAAGTATTATTTCCCTCTGCCATTTGGGTACTTTAGTTGCCAGAAAGAGTCATAGAACTTCTAAAAGTGCTTGTTAGGGAATATCCTGCTAATTGCTTTTGATCTGCCTTAAAGAGAGCCATTAGCAACAACTCAAATTTTATGTTTGGAGATATGAACATTCTCATGACCAAACGTGAGTTTTTAGTCCTAAAAGTTTATCATAGAGAAAATGATGTTTCTGATCCCATGAACATGTTTGAAGAGTTAGGCTGATGTTTTTCTCAGATCTTTTTTCCTTTGAATCACACGGTATAGCATTCCTTCATGAGGGGTTAGGTTTCACACATGTTTATATTTAGTACCTATGGGAATCTAAACTGACAATTGATAGTTGAGAATCATTTTAAAAAATACATGAAGGCAGAAAATCAAGTGCTGACTGGTTCATTAAGCAATTCAATCCCAAACTGTAAAAAGTTTGTCTAATCCTGCCTGAAGCCTGACTGATCCTGTCATAAACACTTTTCATAAACCTTACACTTGAACCTGGTCTTGCAGTTTTATTAATCTAGCAATAATTCAACATGACATCCCATGTAGCAATATAAATCTATAAGATGGATATCATAAAACTTACACCATTACATAGCCATGGGTAATCATGTAAAAGTGCAGTTTCTTTTAGTTAGGTATTCTCTCTGAATTGCTGCTTCTGCCTTGGTTGAACAGATGTATTGACTGTAACACAGTCCCACTGTGTTGGTATGCCTGAAGGAAAAGAAAGAAATTCAGATAGACACTGATGATAAAAAGTTCTGGAGTTTGGAGAGCCTATTTGCAAAACTCATGGAGCAGTTTAGCAAAGACATATTTGTGAAGCTTATATTCTTTGGGAAGATTCCTTTTCTGTGTTGCTATGTGGAATTTTTAGCTCTTGGATTTCATGGCTGCATTGATATTCTATAGATGTATGAGGGGCCCTGGGCAATAGGTACACTTTCAGAAACTCAAATGAAGTCCCACCTGTCAGACTTTTGGTTTTCTTCTCAGTCTAGGGGTTGGATAAACTCTCAAACTAGACCATAGCAGACTCAATCTTAGAAATATTACATTACTACAATCCTGTTATTTGGAACAGAAGACTGCATTTCTATTTTATATGGGGCAGAGAGACATTTCCAAGAATAAGCTTAGAAGAAGGAGTCCGTAAAAGCTGGAGGGTTTGTTTTCATATGCTTGCCATAGTTGCTCGCCAGCAGCAATCTGCTGTCAAATAAAAGTGAGTCTTGAAGGAATGTTCATATAGCTATTATTGAACCCATGGGACACTTATGCTTCTATAAGATAGGTGTTGGAAAAATATCTGAAGCCATAGGATGTTTTCCCCCTGCACATGCTTTGTGGATCTATTGACTATACATGAGAAAAAAAAAAATTCCACTTTGATGTGACAGGGAATAAAAACCAAGCTTGTGTTACACATAGTGCTTTAACATTGTCACAGCTATAATTCAATAAGATGTGTGTGTAATTATTTGAGGATTTTCTCTGCTAGATTTGGAACTCCTCTAGTGCTTAATACAGTGCTTTAGCGCATGGTAAGTGCTCACTTTGCACGTTTAATGATTTAACCACTAAGGTGATATCTATACAATGGAAAGAGAAACAGAAAATTTTGAGTGTTGTCTACTTCACTGACCAACAACTGACATTCAAACTTCATTCCTAAGTAGTTACTTTTTAAGGAGTGTGTGGTATGTATGCATATGTGTGTGTTTGGGGGACACTTGTGTAGACTTTGTAGGGGCGATTAGTTGAAAGACAATAAGCACTGCATATTTTATTTAGTAATTCATTAAAAATGTAGTAAATGTCAAATTTGACACTCTTACCTAGAAGCTTAAGACATCCACATTAGCTCCTATGTATTATGTGTTTTCCTTATCAGATGTGTGTCTCAATAAAAGCTTGCATTCCTTTAGTCTTCCAAATATAGGAAAACACAGCAATAATGTGAATTTGAATACCACAAACTGTTCGCAATTGGCTGCAATTTTCTTCCCAGCCCTTGATCTTAGACAAAGCAGATAGTGGGTGTGGGTAATAGGCTAACATTATTCATCTGTGGTGGTGGTGAGCTTAGGGAAACATGGAGGAGGGTGAGACCCTGTGGGGAATCTTCAGGCATTAGGCTATCCCTTTCCTCAAAAGTACCAAAGTAGAAGTTAGGAATCTATGTTCCTCTTTTCCCAGTAGTCTTCTGACCCATTCTCCTCGGTTCAGGCTGAAATCCACCCCCACCCCTCCCTGTCCCTAAACTGCCATATTCTTGGAATTCCTGCTTCTGTTTCTGAAAACTCCTTGATATTTACATTGGAACAGGAAATTGTTACAAGAGGTGCCAAACTGCAGCCAAAACAGGTGAATTTGGGTAAATCTCTCATTTCATTAACTTTGCAATGGTGGAGACCTATATTTTATCCACAGTTTTTGTTTTTGCTTTTTTTTTTTTTTTTTGGTGGTACACGGGCCTCTCACTGTTGTGGCCTCTCCCGTTGCGGAGCACAGGCCCCGGACGCGCAGGCTCAGCGGCCATGGCTCACGGGCCCAGCCGCTCTGCGGCATGTGGGATCTTCCCAGACCGGGGCACGAACCCGTGTCCCCTGCATCGGCAGGCGGACTCTCAACCTCTGCGCCACCAGGGAAGCCCTTTTTTTTTTTTTTTTTGCGTTACGTGGGCCTGTCACTGTTGTGCCCTCTCCCGTTGCAGAGTACAGGCTCCGGACGCGCAGGCTCAGCGGCCATGGCTCACGGGCCCAGCCTCTCCGCGGCATGTGGGATCTTCCCGCGCCGGGGCACGAACCTGCGTCTCCTGAATCGGCAGGCAGACTCTCAACCACTGCGTCACCAGGGAAGCCCCTGTTTTTTTTTTTTTTTTTTAAACTCCATTTATAGCCTTATGTCAGGGCTTTACTGGAGTACCAGTAGTTTCATTTCTATAGCAACGACAAACATTAAGTTTCAATAACTACTGACTATATAGCCGCTTTTCAGTTGAAATTATGTGGTCTATTATCATTAAGAAGCAATTTTATAGTAAGTAAAAACGTAAGCTTTGCCTAATGCAGTATTACTAGAGCTTTATGATCAGATACCAAAACAAATATAGGTATTTACTATTTTCCTTCTTCCATCTTCATGTGATAGAATGAGATTATTTTTAATTTAATATTCTTGTTGGAGTATAGTTGATTTACAGTGTTGTTAGTTTCTGCTGTACAGCAAAGTGAATTAGCTATACGTATACATATGTCCACTCTCTTCTAGACTATAGAGTGAGCTTCTTGAATTCAACTTCCAGGTAGTGCAAATGATTCTCTTATTTACATTCACTTATCATATTTAAAGCTCTTTAGATCAGCATTGAACTACCAGAGAACCAGCAAATATCAAAGCCAGAATCACAACTGAATATATTATCCTAATTTGCTTTCCCAGTAGAGATACTTTTATTTTATTCAAATGAGAGAACAGTTATAATACACAATAGTAAGCACTCATTGTAGTAAACACTGGCTGCAACTATGTACATAACCATTTGCAAAGAGCTGAATAAAATAATTGATTAACATTGGCTATTTTCCTTTAACCTTTAAAATACGACTGCTTGAATTTGTGTTTTTATTTGTATGTGGAGCCTGCATATCTACCGTTTGCCCTTTTCCTTTGTCATTTTCATGTCAAGGGGGTAGGAGAGGGAGAAGATAGACTCATCCTTAGGGCAAGAAAAACTCACCATTCCTTTTTTTAGTGCTTTTGCTAAAACAGTACTAATTAGGAGAGAAGAGAAAGTTAACAGTTGGGAAATTCTTTAGAACTTTTGAATGAATAGGGACAAGCAGAAAGAACTTTCATTTAGAAATAGAGTGGGACTTTTATAGTTCTGTTTTCATTATTGCTTTTGGATAAGAACACAAGAGTTTTGCAGCTCTAGAATTTGCCACCTGTTTTTTTCAAACAGTATTAAGGTAGGGAAGAGCAGTACTTATTCACAAAAATAGATTTGACTTGCTGTCAACATTTAATATAAAAAAGCTTATTTAAATTAAAAAATCTCAAAGGGGCTTAATATATTTTTTCCTGTTCTGAGGTCATAAGTGTTTGTAGAGATTTTTTGTCAGTATCCTATTAATTCCATCTGTCACTCATCTTCTGAGAACAATAGAAAATTCTGAAATTTTAATTTTAACATGTTTTAAAAATTTATATTTACCCACAAACTTCAGTCTTATTGGTGTACAGTTCTAAGAATTTTTGAACAGTCCTATAACAACTACCATCATCAAGATATAGAAGAGTCCCATCACCCCAAATTATTTCCTTATGCTGCCTCTATTTAGTCAATCCTTTCTCCTACCTTAATCCCTGGCAACAGCGATCTATTGTCTATCTTTATAGTTTTACATTGTCCAGAATGTCATATAAATGAAATCATACAGTATGTAGCTTTTTGAGTCTGGTTTTTCTCACTTAATATATTTCAGATTTTATGCTATTGTATGGCAATAATTTGTTCATTTTTATTGCTAATATGTCATATTCACTGGTTGAAAGATATTAGTGTTCTTTTTCCCAGTTTTGAATGATTATGAAGAAATTCTCTATAAACTTCTTGTGTTGTAAATGGTGGGGGTAAGTTCCCCTTGTGGGGACTTTAAGGATCACTCCAACACGGTTGCAGAATTTACACTGAGACATATGACATTAAAGGATTTATTATACTCACAGGTACTAGAAGAGGGAAGCAGGGGGCCATATGGGAGGAGCTCCTAGGGAGAAGGCTTAGCCAAGCAAATGGGAGCCAAGAGAGGGAGGATCTGTGGGCAAGTGCCTTTATTGGGGGTCAGGGTGGAGTACACAGCAAAAGGTGTGAGGGATTTCTTTGGTGCATTGAATGTCACTAGGTCATAGTCAATGGAGGGCAAGAAGGGGACCTAGTAGCAAGGACAGGCTTATCATCCTGGTTACCTGCGTCGGGTGCTCACACAGCAGGTTTGTGGGGCTGTTGAGGCATCAGGAAAATATGACGTTTTAAAAATTTACAATATGCTTCTGCATACAAGTTCTGATGTGACCACTTTATAGGAAATTGACAAATTATATATATAATATATAGACAGGTGTATGTGTGTATATATATATATAATATATATATACATATATATAGACACATACACATTTTTTCAGATTGTTTTCCATTATAGATTATTACAAGATATTGAATATAGTTCCCTGTGCTATAAATTCTTGTTGCTTATCTGTTTTATATATACAGGTTTGTATCTTTAATTCCATACTCCTAATTTATCCCTCCATTCTTTTTCCATTTAGTAACCATAAGTTTGTTTTCTATGTTTATGAATCTGTTTCTGTTTTGTATATAGATTTATTTGTATTATTTTTTAGATTCTATGTATAAGTGATATCATATAATCTTTCTCTGATTTAGTATAATATTCTCTAGATACACCTATGTTGTTGCAAATGGCAATATTTCATTCATTTTTATGGCTGAGTAATATTCCATTGTGTATATATGCCACATATTCTTAAACCAATTGTTTGTTTATGGGCACTTGTGTTGTTTCCATGTCATGGTTATTGTAAATAGCACTGCTATGAACATTGAGGGACCCCTTTTTTTTAAAAAAAAAACAAATCAAGTCCCTCTTTATTCTAATATACTTTCCTTTGAACTCTACTTTGTCTAGTATTAATATGAACTTTGTCTAGTATTTTCCCTTCTTTTACTTTTAACCTATTTATGTCATTATATTTGAGTGGGTTTCTTGTAGATATAATTAAAAAAAATTAATCCAGTCTCACATGCTATTTTTTTTTTTTTTTGCTGTACACGGGCCTCTCACTGTTGCAGTCTCTCCCATTGCGGAGCACAGGCTCTGAACACGCAGTGTCAGTGGCCATGGCTCACGGGCCCAGCCCCTCCGCGGCATGTGGAATCTTCCCGGACCGGGGCACGATTCCATGTCCCCTGCATTGGCAGGCGGACTCTCAACCACTGCGCCACCAGGGAAGCCCCACGTGCTATCTCTTAATTGGCGTGTTTAAGACCATTTCTATTCAATGTAATTATAGATATGGTTGTATATAGATGCATCATTTTAATATTTATTCATCTTCTCTGTTTTATTTTTCTTCTTCCTTTTTGCCACCTTTTGGATGATTTCAATGTTTTTTGGTATACCATTTTAATTTATCTACCTTTTGGTTTAATTGCTTCATATTTTTAATAGATTGTGCTAGGGAATAAAGTGTACAGAACTAATCTTTTACAGTATACATAGAATTAATATTTTATTATTTAAATGTAGAAGGCTTAATGGATCTAGAGATTATCATACTAAGTGAAGTAAGCCAGACAGAGAAAGACAAATATCATGTGATATCGCTTATATGTGGAACCTGAAAAAAAAAAAGATACAAATGAACTTATTTACAAAATATAAATAGATCCACAGACATAGAAAACGAACTTATGGTTACCAAAGGAGAAAGGAGGTGGGAGATAAATTAGGAGGTTGGGATTAATATATACACACCACTATTTATAAAATAGATGACTAATAAGATTTTATATATATATATACATATATATACACATATATATAATCTGAAACACATTGCTGTACACCTGAAACTAACACAGCATTGTAATTATCAACTATACTTCAATAAAAAATATATATATTTTAAAAATTAACGTAGAAGGCTTGAAATCATATAGACCCCTTTACGCTCCCCCATTTCTTAGAATTATACATATTACAGCTACATATTGAAAACCCACCAGAAAATGTTACAATTTTGTTTTTGTCAAAAATACATATTTTAAAGAACTTAAGAAGATAAAAATATTGCCCAAATATTTACCATTTCTGTTGCTTCTCATTTCTCAAATTCTAAATTTCTCTCTGATAACATTTTATGAACAGTTATAGTGGGTGCTTTAAAGTGTTGGGCTGATGATTTTAATATCTAAGTCATCTTGGGATTGCAATTAGTTGATTGTCTTTTCCACTGAGAGTTAATCAATTTTGTAGTTATATTTATGTTGAGCAATTTTTGGCTGTAGTAATATTTATCATAATATTTTAAATGTTACATCATGTTTTCCTTAGTCCTCCAGATAATGTTGTTTTTTTGTACCCCCTCCCCTCCCCCTTAACTGCTGTAGGCAATCAACCTACACCAGAATAAGTTCAGACCGTCAGTTTTATCTCACTTTCAGTTGGTGGAATTTACAATATCAGTTCAGTTTTCAAACCTTTGCTATGCTGCTTTCACTAAGTTCTGTGCATGTGCCACTCATGGCTTATTTTGGTAAGTGGATCATGTTTTGTACTATTCGGTTCTTATAGCCTATGCTCTGCTAATCTGGGTTTGTGTTGTGCATGTAAACATACATGTTAAGGGGTGAGCCTGAAAATTGTGCTGGATCATAGACAGAATTAGAGAATTCCCTTCTCCATCTCTCTACTTCACAGGAATCCCCCCTACAGTCTTTGACTTCCAGGTTCCCCTTTTCTTTGTTCTCTTTTCAGAAAGAAAAGAATTCTCTTTGACATTTTTGTTGTTTGTGTCCACTGCAGAGTTCGTAACTGGGCCATCCTCCGGTCAAAACTAGGAGAGGAAAGATGGCGTCTTAGTTTGCAGGGCTGCCATAACAAATTACCGCAAAGTGAGTGCCTTAAAAAAACAGACATTTATTGTTTCACAGTTCTGGAGGTTTCAACTTAACTTAATCTCTTAACGTTGAGATTAAGGTGTTGGCAGGGCCATGCTCCCTCTGGTGCCAGGGAAGGATCTGTTCCTAGCCTCTCTCCTAGCTTCTGGTAGCTCCTTGGTCGCGGCAGTATAATGCTGATCTTCACATGGCATTCTTCCTGTGTACATGTTTCTCTGCGACCACATTTTCTCCTTTCTCTAAGAACATCAGTACTATTGGATCAGGGTCTACCCTAATGACCTCATTTTACTCGATTATCTCTGAAAAGACACTTCATCCAAATACGGTCACATTCTGAGGTACTAGGGATTAGGACCCCAACGTATCTTTTGGGGGGATAGACTTCAACCCGTAACAGATGAGGGGGAAAAAAACCTCCAGGGAATTAACCAAGTGGTCACTTTCAAGTTTTGACCACGCTTTTCAATCAACTTACCTGCTTTTCAGAGTTCTCAGGTTTTGTCCAGAGATTATATTTGTAATCAGTGGATAGATAGGTTGTCATTGACTTACTTCCAACTGAAAGGTGTAACTTTTAAAAACAAGGAAAAGATCCTTTAGTTTTAGGGTCATACCAGTACTTCTAAGGATCAATCCGGTGTGGCAGTCAAAATTTGAACCAAAGTTGAAATGAGTGGCAGGCTGCAAGTTTATTTGGAGGAGAGTTTTGAGGCCAATACACAGGAAACTAGCTCAGGGTTGAGATGAAGTTTATTCCAATCTCTGAAATGTTATGATTTAGAGCAAATCAGATTCATACTCCCAGTTCTCTTTCAGTGGTGCTCCTCTTGATTGATCTTGGGGTAAGAATTTGGCAGTAGGATTAGGACTAGAAAAATAAGTTGCATGTTATTTCAAATGGTTGCTATTTATGATAAATGTCACTTCAATTTATCATATACATATTCATTTACTGCTTTCTGGGATTACAAAGATACATTAGAAATAGTTTCTGAGTTTAAGGAGTCACAGTCTAGGAAGGGAGTGAGAAATGTGGATAGATAAATGTAGTATTGTGGGCTTCCCTGGTGGCGCAGTGGTTGAGAGTCCGCCTGCCAATGCAGGGGACACGGGTTCGTGCCCCGGTCCAGGAAGATCCCACATGCCGCGGAGCGGCTAGGCCCGTGAGCCATGGCCACTGAGACTGCGCGACTCCGGAGCCTGTGCTCCGCAACGGGAGAGGCCACAACAGTGAGAGGCCCGCGTACCACAAGAAAAAAAAAAAATGTAGTATTGTTGTGCTAAGTGCTGTAACTGACAGAGGTACTAAGGCACACAGGAGGTGGGGTTGGAGGGCTAGGAAAACAGGTAATATCTAAATCAAGAATTGAAGCAAGAGAAGGATCTCACTATGTGGAAGCAAAAAAGGGGAGTAGAGAAAAGCTGCTAAGCAAACAATGCAAATGAGCTTTAAGAGTGTGAAGGGTGCTCTGGTGCATATTTCTTGAAAATATTGTTTATCTAAAAGCATTATGTGTTGGCCCTAAGACTTTGTTATTTTGTGGCCAAGACAGAGATGAACAGGAGCCTTAAAAAAACCCCTTGGTTGGAGGAAGTATATTTTAGGGAAAGGACTGAAGCATTTGCTACTATTTTTGAAATTTTCTTTCAAGGATTGATCTGAGAAAGATCACACAAGATAGAAATATAGAAGGAGCTCAGGAGAAAGAACTTTTATGCCCCACACGCACATTTCTATTTATTTGATTCATTACATTCAATAATTCACAACGGTTTATTCACAGTTTGATCAGATCATAATTGGGCAGGGAAGGGGAAGTAATTTATAAATGTCACCCCAAGTTAGGTTGTGCCCTGAAGTCTTTTATTGGAAATCTTATTTTGTTTCAAAGTTAATTGGAGAAGTGTTGAACAAGGCATTGGAGAAAGAATTAACTTAAGGTTCCATGAAAATTGGCACTCAGGACTTATGTGAACCATATAGGGCAGAATTTGCATAGTTTTGCTCTTGCCAGTTATTATCTAGTGAACCACAGTGATAGCTATTTATCATAAAGTAAGTCTACTCGTAGAGAATGGACTTGACACGGGGAGTGGGAAGGGTAAGCTGGGATGAAGACTTGAGGACACAGGGAGTGGGAAGGGTAAGCTGGGATGAGGTGAGAGAGTGGCATGGACATATATATACACTACCAAATGGAAAAGAGCTAGTGGGAAGCAGCCGCATAGCACAGGGAGATCAGCTCCGTGCTTTGTGACCACCTAGAGCGGTGCGATAGGGAGGGTGGGAGGGAGACGCAAGAGGAAGGGGATATGGGGATATATGTATATGTATAGCTGATTCAGTTTGTTATATAGCAGAAACTAACACACCATTGTAAAGCAATCATACTCCAATAAAGATGTTAAAAAAAATAAAAAAGTAAGTCTGCTGATGGAACTGTTTGGGCTGTCCTTTTCTAGCAGGCTCTCTTATACTGTTTGAATAGCCACAATTTCAGATAGTACATCCTAAAATTATATCAAATAGATTATGTGGCAATCATCTGGAAAACAAAAAAGTTGTCCTCTACAGTATCAGAGCAACACGTAGCCTCAGAACAGTGGGATGGAATAAGTAAAACTGATTTGGGATTGGGGCGCAGAGCCATTATTATCCTATCTATAGTCCAGGCAGACACTGATCTCTAATTTCTTACTTAAAATAGCATTTAAAAAAATGTTTTTAGGTGTAGAATAAATTCCAGAGTCCTAGAATTACTACAAGACTGTAATAGTGCTTCCGGTTTTACCTACCACAGCTCCGTGACATGACCCGCACAATCAACAATATAGAACCTCTTACCAATCCCTGCAAAAAATATGCCTTTTTTACACATCCCTGCCTTTGCATATATTATTCCTTCTGCTAGAGATGCATTCCCTGACTTTATCAGCCACCCTGCCTGGAAAATCTTCTATTCATCCTTCATTACTCAGTTTAAGCAAATGTCACTTCTTTTCTGGTGGCCATTTGGCTTTCCCAGGCAGAGTTACTTTATCTTCCCTGTAAACTTACAGCAATTTAGTTATCCTTCTATTATAGCCCTAATTAAATTGCATTTTAGTTTATATTTTTACCTTTCTCTTGTGCCTTCTTGTCTGTCAGCTCCTTTGGGATCTTGTGTCTGTGTTTTCCTACTGTAGTAGAAGCCAAATAAATACTGACAAACATTTCAACAAAGTAATCTCTTTGTTGGAAAAAAATGAATGAATAAATTAATATATACCATACCAAAGAGAGAAAAAAAATCCTATTGAATAGACCTCAGATGTATTATTAGTGTGCCGGGTATTTGCCAGTCCAGATCCACTCTTTACCTTTTTATATCCTGCTCTGTGCCCAAGGAGGCCACGCTTTATATACAGAATTAATGTGGTCTCTTGCTCTCTGGATTTGATTGAATTTGACCAATGGGTGCCAATGGTAGGTTATCAGATGATGAGAAGAGAGTGGAGCTGGTTATTTGTTGCCTCGGCTTCCTCTTTGCTATGTCTCATTAGGTTAGCTAGGTCCTTCTACCAAAGGTCACAGCTCCAAATAATAGTCACCCTCTCTGTTCAGTTTCCAGTCCTTCCTTGGTCCCTGGTAATGGTCCCTTGATGTTTGCTAGACCCTGGAAAATACACCACATCTTATTTCCTTAATCTTATCTACACCTTTGTAAATAGTCCTTTTACTAGATCCTCCCCGGTTGTCCAGTTTGAATGTGACTATTAGTATAAAAATCTTTAGGTCAGATTTTTAAGAACAAATGTTTCATGGACTAACTACTCTCAGGTTATTAGTGACTGAGTATATGATTAAAAAAAATTTCTTATGTGTTTAAGAAATATTGAGTTCAATAGGTTTTGTTTTGGACTCACAGACATAGAAAACAAACATGGTTACTGCAGGGGAAAGGAGGGGGATAAATTAGGAGTTTGTGATTAGCAGATACAAACTACTATATATAAAATAAACAACAAGGTCCTACTGTATAGCACAGGGAACTATATTCAATATTTTGTAATAAACTGTAATGGAAAAGAATATGAAAAAAATACATACATGTATAACTGAATCACTTTTCTCTACACTAGAAACTAACACAACATTGTAAATCAACTATACATGAATTAAAAAAAAAAAGAATCAGAGACCTAGGATGGAAATGAAGTGAAGAGAAAATATGTTAAATAACATCTTTACAGATTTAGGACATAAAGACAAAAGATCTTGAATGTTAAAAAAAGAATTTTTTTTGTTTTTGGTTTGGTATTACAGTACTTTGAAGAGCTTTATTTAATGTTCTAAGTGTGAGATATAGCCTGTAGTGTTCCATGTACACACACACATACATATTTACCACTTTGAAGTTTTCTTTGGTTGTCTTATTTTGTTTTGTAGCATAGCCATTAATGTCTTTCAAAACTAGGTGTTTTTATTTTTTGCAAAGTGAAGTTTCAAAAAATGCTGCCTTAACTCACCAGGGACAAACTGTTGTAAAATATCAACTTATACTCCTTATCAGTTTTCCTGTTTGTTGTGAAGACTATTTATTTTATCCTAGTAAAATTCTGGGACTTTATATCACCAGTTGGATACTGAATTATCTGCTTTTGTCTTTAGCTTTAAAGAATGACTTAAACTACTTCTACTACATAACTGTAAGGCCCAGAGAGAAAATGATCACAGTAAGAATTATAGGGATATAAATATAGTCTCTTATAAGTTATTCCTTTTTGAAAGCAAAATAAATGGAGTACTATAAACTCCTTGTTAGCAGATGTGAAATTGAGAGACTGCTAATTTGTTTTACTGCTGAACTCATAACTATATATATCAAGACTGACAATATTTGCAAGGACATTTATTACTTAGATTTTCTTAGCAGGAATTAAAAATCCACCTATATAATAAATTACCTCCTCTAGGACGGATAAAATAATTTATTTTATAATAAGAGATTTATCAAACCTAACTAGATCATAAATTACAGATTTTGATCAAAGTGTCAAATTGTTCTATGTTTGATAACCTAAGTGGCCATTAATAGTGACAGTGATATTAAGCCATTTAATTTAGAAACTTTAACATACTGAGAAGTAATAGTAAATCTCATATTTATCAACATTACTTAAATGAACTCTTAGTGAACTTGCTGTGTGCTCAGAAATTCCAAGTCCAAGCTTTTCAGTTACTTTAACTCTTTTGAAATTTTAATGCTTATATTACAACATTTCTAAATTTTTAAAACTGGAGTTATAAAAGGAACACTGATCCCTTTTTTTTGGTGGTCCAAGAAGTACTTGTTTTGAAAGTTTGTCAGCTATAGTAGAGCTAAAAGATGATAGATACTTAGAGCAAAGAACACAAAAATCTTTTCTAGAATTATACATTGTTCCTGATATGAGTAAGAGCAATATGATAGAAGTGATGAAGAAAACATAAAGGAAGAAAACTTTTCAGCCAAAAAATAGTTGAATGAAACAAACTTGACTTGCATATTAAAGTGCTCATCATATTTTAGGCAAAATCTAAGTGACATCTAGTATAGCAAAATACTTATGATATAAGATTATAGAGGCAATTCTATAACTATCGATATTAAGAAATGTGTACCAAGCAACAAAAATCAGGTTGCTTCAGACTTCTCCATCCTGGTAATTTTGGACTTTTATATGCAGTCATTCAAGGGCTCAGGAAAGAAATTACTTAAGTACTTTTCTTAGAACTATTTCCTGAATAAGTTTCTCAGTCAAGTGAGAGATGACTCAAAATTAAGAATCAAGATGAGAACAGGGCTCTAAAATTTGTGACTAAAAGTATTCTACTGCATGTATTCAGTAATAGCCATGTGGCCCAGTTGGTTGAGCATTTCAGAAGGAGATAGGTAGCACAGAATTTACCATTACCTTGGGGTTAACTGTCAGTGTCGACGCACTGCACAGTATCACAAGGCTTGGATTGTGTCATTGGGAATTACGTGCCCAACTCTGCAGAAAAAAAGGAAAGCTCAAGGAGATTAGATAGTTGGCTGTCTTCTAGGATAGTGAACCAAATCAGCAGCAGCCTGCAAACTGAGCTGAGCTCAGTGCCTCAGTTTTATCGCAAGATGTATTGGGTATTAGTCTGTATTTGATTAGACCTCTAACTTAGTTTGGATGCCAAACTAAGTGTGCCATCTCCTTTCAGATATGTATTATAAAATAGAATCACTTTGAGTGGAGTATACAGGCTCCACTTCTACAATAGTTGGAGACGTGTGTGTGTGTGTGTGTCTGTGTGTGTGTACTCCAGAAGGAACATGTTGTTCTTGATAAAAACAACTTCTCTCCTGAGAAATTCAATCGTAGTAGAAAAGGCTGGTGAGGGAAGTTTCTGTGATCACTGCTTTGGTTGTAAAACACTTTTAATCTTGAGAAGAAAATCAAACAGGCAGCCACACTAAGTAGATAAAACTAAAGAGCTTAGGTAGAAGCCAACTGAACTTGAAACTATTTGGGGAGTTGAGCTAAAAGACATTATGATGGAGACTACACTAGGAGGATTGCAGTACAATTGGACCATGTTGTATGCGTATCAGGTGGAAGCAGTAAACTAATTCATTTTCTCCCGTTGGATGACCTTCATTAGAAGATCTCTTTAACCTAATCTATGTAAGACTCTAATGCACTTATGCATGGTACAAAGTGACTGAAACAAAAGGAATGATGTCAATATGTTATTGGTTATAGTTAGATGAGGCAAATCTAGCAGTATTCCAAAGAGGCAATAGTTCTTACATTTCAGTAGAGCAGAAAAATCACTTAGGGTGGTAGTTGAATTTGTATATTTTATGAGATTTTGATTCAGAGGGTTTGGAATAGAAGTACATAAATTTGCATTTTTTGATAAGCACCCCAGTTAATTTTTTTCACAGAATGTGTTTCAAAAAACATTAGCAGGATGGTAATACCTCTATGCTGTAGCTTCTCTATTTGTAAAACTAGGTCAATAATTACCTTACATTTTTAAAGTGAGGACAATAATTACCTTTAGTTTTTAAAAATTAGGATGATAATTACCTTAAAAGGTGGTTGTGGTGATTAAATGAACTACTAATGTGAATCTCTTAGCATTGAACCTGGAACATTGTAAATATTTCATTTCATTTTAATAAAATTATATTCAAAATGGAGTAATACTTATGCTACAATTTAAATGAAAAAGGTTATAGACCTGGATATATAGCAAATCAATTATGTAACTATTTATTGAAAAAGGACTAGAAAAATAATTACTAACATGTTAGAAGTCGTCATTAGCCATTTTGATCGTTTTCTTCAACTTTTTTCAGTATTGTGAGTATATAACAACATATTACTTTCATAATAAAAGGTAAACTTAAAAAAATGAAGGCAGGCAATAACTATGCTATATTCTTTATATTACAGATCCCTGCCTTGCTATGTATTTTCATGATCTTAAGTGACTGTGAATAAGGTTAATTACTGTATTACTAACTTGCAAAGAATGTTTCTGGGTCTTGCAAACTTTTATTTTAAACTATTCTATAGACTCTAAACTAAGGAGAGCGAGAATTTATAGTAGGGAACATTTTGAAGACAATGAAGTCTGAATTCTTTGTAAATTTTATTTTTATTCCTTTCGAGACAGAAATAAAAAACCTCCATCCTTTAAAAAACAAAGATTAATCCATGAGAAACTTTACGTAAAGGGAGCCCATTCCTCATGGGAGAAATGGGTGCTGTACTGCTTGTATGGTTTGTATCACTTGCTACCGTGGGAGATGCAGGTAGTTTGAAGGGGACAAGTGGTAAATTATCCAAGACTTTGAAAGTAATAAAAGAAACCATGGTCTGAAAAAAGTGTTCTAGACATGATTCACAGATTTATTGCAGTCATTTTGGAAGCACTGAAACAGACCAAATGTGTGGAGAAATTATTTCTGATGCGTACTGAAATTTTAAAGGCAATCAGATGGCTGAGGTTTGTGTTCCATGTAAAAACTGAATACTAGGTTTGGGAATTGGATAGGAAAATGAGAGTCACGTTTTGAGCAACTTGAGTGGCATACAGGCTGGAGAAACTTATAAAGAGAAGGGGAAAACCTAAGGAAATTAAAGTGAGAATTGGCCTGGGCAGAACAGTAAGATAGACCTTTTTTCATTCAATCTCTATCTGAGAACAGGAAGGGCTTAAAAAGCATTCATTACAATGTAGGTAAAGGCTAAGTTATTATTTCTTAAAATGAAAAAACAAAAACCAAAAAACATAGCTAAGCATAGAGTATTGAAGCAGGAAGTAGGCATAGATATTTAATGGGGAAAAGATCATACTGAAGACCTTGTTCTGTTTTCTTATTTGTTTATTATTGTGACTCATTGGGAGTCACATATTCTGAGTTTTCTGTAATATGTGATCAATGGTGTTTTATCTATAAATCTTAGTGTTGTTCTCTATGGTATACATAGGCTTATAGATTGGTTTCCATAATTCATGTCCTGCTTGTTTCAGAGAACAAAGGTAGTCTTCTAAATTTGATGGCGGCAGTAGTGGTAGGAAATTATAAACAAACCAGTGTACTGCAGTTCCAAATACTCTAGCTCTCCTTCCCAACAGAACCCCAGAAGAGTTGAAATGGAACTTAGAAGCTATCTTCCCATTCACTAAAGAAGTCACCTTCATACCATCTCCAAAAGATGGCCATCTGACTTCTGCCTGAATCAAGATATAGTATGTGTGTTATCAACCCTGATTTCACCATTTTAGTAATTCTATCAAAAATGAAAGAATGAAAGGTTAATTGGGAATAAAATGGTCTTAGGAAATTTAATAGTTTTCTGGAATTTTTTGGGGGGGCATATCAGTATTACCCTTAGATCATAATTTGTAAAATCTTTTTTCCCATTAAAACTTGAATCTTTTCATAGCTCTTAGCTCTGTGATTTGGCAATAGTAGCCAGTGTCATCTCTGACATTATTCTCTTCATCTCTCCAATTGCACCTTCAAGCTTGCCCCATTCTGACCTCTCTGTCACACTGCTGCCAGAATAATTTTTCTCAAAAAAAACCCTGTTCCTAAATGTCTCCTGCTAATTCAATGGCTCCTCACTAGCTTCAAGATAAAAATTCAAACTCCATTAATGTATGGTATATAATATGTCCATAATCTGGATATTTCTGTATCAGTTATTGATTGCTGCAAGAATGCTGCATAATAACACCCAAACTCAGTGGCTTAAAACAAACATTTACCCTTTATGAGTCTACAGGTCAGCTGGGGAGTTTTGCTGATCCAGCTCAGGCTTAGCTGACCTCACCTAGATCTCATGCATCTGTGGTTAGCTGACAGGTGCCTGGTGGCTGGCTCTCGGCTGGTATGATGAAGCGATTAGGCCACGAGTCTCCTCATCCAGCAGACTTGCCAGAGCTTGTTTTCTGGCTGTTGAGCAAGGTTCCAGGAGAGGGAGTAAAAGTTCACGGACCTCTTAAGGCCTAGGCTTGGTCCTGGCACACTGTCAGTTCTGTTGGATTGCATTGGCCAAAGTAACTCATAAAGTTAGCTCAGATACAAGGAGTAGGGAAATAGAATTTTGATGGGAGAAACTACAAATCTGCGGAGCAAAGGATGTGGGTACAGGTGAGGGTGAAAACTGGGGAGATTTTGCCTTCAGCCTATTATTACTTGCCCACCTCTCCGCCTTCGATTCTTTTTTTTTTTTTTGCGGTACGCGAGCCTCTCACTGCTGCGGCCTCTCCTGCTGCGGAGCACAGGCTCCGGACGCACAGGCTCAGCAGCCATGGCCCACGCATCTGCAAGTGGATCCTCAACCAGTGCTCCACCAGGGAAGCCCTGTCTTCGATTCTTGCTAAGCACCAACCTACTCATTATATCTAATGTAGTGAACTCTGTATAGTTCTCTAAAATAGAGTGTCACTGCTTTCTTTTATTTTTTCCCCCAATATTCCATTTGCCTGGAATTACCTTTTGCACTTGACTAACTTCTATACTTCCTTCAATTAAAAATGTAATAACAACTACAACAGTGATAGCTAAAGTATTAAGTACCTACGGTACGTACTGGGCACCCTTCTAAGTCCTTAACATGTAGTAACTCATTCAATTCCCATTTTTGAGACAAGTACTATTTTCTAGATTTTACAAATGAGAAAACTGAGGCACAGTGGTTCTATAAGTTGTCTGAAGACACAGCTATTTTGTATGGTAAAGTTAAGATTTGAACCAGAATATCTGAGTGCAGCCATCACTGTCACAGTTACTGCCAATAGCTGATGCTGAGGGGGAATGCCCTTTTAGGGGGAAGACTTCCTTCACCCTCCCAACAAGCTTAGGCATTGCTCGCCTTGTTTTACATATTCCCCTGTGATCACCTTGAGCTGGGTTTTTATCATGTCATACACACTGTCCTTTGGTTATTATCGCCCTTGCTTGTGGATGGTAATTCTGGAGGACAGAGTCTTGTCCTTCATGTCTGGGTTCCCAGAACCTAGCACAGTGTCTGGCACAGATTCGGGTTCTGTGGCTCTTATTTCTTGAATGAATGAATGAGTGTTTCTCAGCCTTGGCACTATTGACATTTTCAATGTGATAATGCTTTGTTGTTGGGACTGTCCTGTGCATTATAGGATGTTCACCAGCATTTCTGGTCTCTACTCAGTGGATGCCAGTAACACTTCCCTAGTTGTAACAGCCAAAAATATCTCCAGATGTTGCCAAATGTACCCTGGGGGCAAAATCACCCCCGGTTGAGAACCACTGACATAGATAAAGGAACTAAGGCAATCATTTTTAAAGTTGTCTGAATAGTAAAATAATCTGGTCAACTTTTAAAAGTTCCCTAACCCCTTAGACTAATTAATCAGGAATTCTGGGCATGGAACCCAGGCCTCAGTATTTTTTTGGAGCTCTCCAGATGATTCCAATGTACAGACATTTGAGAATGTTTAAACCTTTGGACCAGAGACTTAAACTCTTTGAAGAGTTGCTGTCTTACCTGGGAAGAATTCCCTTAGAGTTGCAGCCAGAAGTGAAATCTCTTGCCCATTTACCTTTTTGAAGTCAGGAACTATATTTGATGTTTCTTTGAATTTTCCTAAGAAGCTAACGTACTGCTTCATATAGATGGAATTTTTTTTTTAATCTTTCAGATGAGATTGAATTAGATAAAAGTTAGCCATCCCCAAAGCCAAGGGAAGGGGCATAGCAAGCATGTCTGAGGGCATTTTTGTCCTTGGCAATTGTTTGGCTAAGAGTGATTACCCAAATTTCTGAGTTTATATTCACCAAACTAATAGAGTGTGCTGTGCACAGCACCTCTGACCCCCACGTGCTGTTTGCATGGTACATGGTTTAAGAATATTGCTGTTGCTTGCTTTTACATTGCTCAGCATTTCAAATGTTTCTCTTGAATTGAAAGGGATCTATGTTACAGGTGATACTTTGAAGGCAATTGTAAAAACTTTCTGCATCTCAAATAGACTCAGCCATAGAAGTCTGTACACAGACATATTATACTTCTCTATGTCCCGGTATAATTTAAGTCCTTTTAATTTTACAAAAGTCGTTTTACTTTCAAGCAGCTTTCCAAGTGTGTTTATTAAGTTTGTTGTGTTATGAACTAAATAATTATATCCTGGGAATCTGGGTTCTTTAGTTCTTTTATACAGTGGAATATTGATTAGTACCATATTATAAAATAGCTTCCAAGTAAACCACACAGTATATAAGGAGTGCAATTCCTGGAAGGAATTTATGATCATCTGATTTTATTACAATGACTCAATGACTATCACTCTTAAAAAGAAACATAAATTGAAATCAGTCTTTTTTGAGTACAAAGAAAGCAGTAAAGTTGTAAATATTGACCATAACGTTACTATAAAGGAAACAGACTAAAAAACCCACCAAAATATGCTTATTATTATTTAGTTTCAAATACTACTTTAGGTTTGATTTAGTTAAAAATCTTGACTTTTTATTGGATAAAACTTCATCTTAAAAATAGTAAAATATTATGCTACTGCCTAGATATAATAAAGCTGGTTTTAAAAATTGGTCACTGTGTCTCAAACTGAAGGGTTTGACATGCCATGACATTCTGTCTTATTTATGTTAAGTCACCTTGGACTTTTGTGCCTTGATAAATTGTGGTTTTGACTTCACATAACTCAGTGAAAAGAGGACCATATTTTAAACCCTAGCTGTAAATTTAAAAATTTATTTTCAGCAGAAAAATCTACCTACAATCATAGTATTCTGTTAACTAGTGATGACAGTCATGAGTGAGCCTTCTTTTATGGCTATACATGACTGTGCCATAATTAGGGCACATAAATGCAGATTTCATTCAGTGGGAACTCCCTAATTTCCTTGCTTATGTTTGATAACTCTATTGCCTATGCTTGTTTTGTTGGGTAATGTACTACTCTATGTTCCCAATTTTCATTGAAATCTATTATATGAAAATAATTTACCTTGGAAGTAGAACCCCTCTTTTACATTAATAAATGGACATATACAATCCAGCAAACCAGATCTTATTAACACATTAGTGTGACATTTATAGGCAGTGTGGTTCCTCAACTGATGAAGACCACTTTTAATCTGAAGCTAATAAAGAGATGAATGAGATGATCGGAAATGTAGCGTTATTTGCTCATGGGACAATTAGAGTACATAAAATCACCTGAATCAGACATAGCTCTGGAGAATGATTAGAAATTGGTTGGTGTCCATAAATCAACCTATGACAGAAAGGTGACTTAATCAATGGACAGATGACTAGTTCTCAAGCTTTTGATGCCCACTGAGCAGTCGCTTTTGGAATCCTTTTAGCACCCAGCTAGAAATCTCTATCAACTTCAAAAGAAAAGCCTGTCTTATAATTGAACAAACTGTTTTCCTACCTTAGAAGTGGTATATGTTTGTTTAATGGCAAAGTGGCAAGTAAAGCTCTGAGAGAATTGATATACGCTAAAATATCTAAATAGGAAGAACTGTCCAACTCTTAAATGGTCAACAACACTTTAGTCATGTCGTTTTGACCCTCTTTTACCAAAGACAGCCTCTGTCTTTATAGCACAAATTGGCCCACAGTGATCCCTAGAGAACATGCCATCACTACCACCCAAGAACATTAGCAAATAATTAAAAATTTTTTATATGGCATGAATTATTTAAATGGACACTCATTATTATTTTCTATACACAGAAACTTTTTAGAACAATTTGTTTCTTAATGCTTCCAGTAAGACTTCAGGATAGATAATTTTATGATCTTATAAACAGGAAAAGCACAGTAGATGAACCATCCTCAAGTTTCTTCTTAACCTTTAACTAAGTTAAGGTAACTTGGGTTGCTTCCATGTCTTGGCTATTGTAAATAGTGTTGCTGTGAGCACTGGGTGCATGTATCTTTTCTAATTAGGGGTTTAGTTTTTCCCGGATATATACCCAGGAATAGGACTGCTGGATCACATGGTAGTTCTAGTTTTAGTTTTTTAAGGAACTTCCGTACTGTTTTCCATAGTGGCTGCACAAATTTACATCCCTACCAACAGTGTACAAGCATATGCAACGGACTATAACTCAGCCATAGAAAAGAATGAAACATTGCCATTCGCAGCATCATGGACAGACCTAGAGAATATTACACTTAGTGAAATAAGTCAGACAAAGACAAATACTATATATCACTTATATATGGAGTCTGAAAAGTAATACAAAGGAATGTGTATACAAAACAGAAACAGACTCACAGGTATAGAAAACAAACTTGTGGTTACCAAAGGGGAAAGGAAAAGGGGGTGGAACAAATTAGGGGTATGGGATTAACAGATACAAATTATTATATATAAAACAGATAAGCAACAAGGATATACTGTATAGCACAAGAAATTATACCCATTATCTTCTAATAATCTATAATGGAATATCTGCCAAAATACTGAATCACTATGCTGTACACCTGAAACTAACATAATATTGTAAATCCAACTATACTTCAGGAGAAAAGATAAAGTAACTTACTTCAATTTTATTAACAAAAGGACAGTTAAAATGTTCACAGAAAGATCCAGATTCCTACTTTATTTCTGCCACAAGACAGAGCATTACAAATACTCCTGTACCTGCACAAATTGTCTGCATCCTCAGCCTGCCTTGCCATTGTTGAACTATCACTGAATTATTGGGCAGGTCCAGACTTGCTCTTTTTGTGTAGACTTGCCCTCAAATTGATTTTTAATTACTTTGAAAGGTCTGGTAAAATTTTGAAGGTGACAAGATTTGGATTAAAATGAAGTATAAGTTGGCTTCCAATTCCTTGTCCAACAGAACCAATGAATAGGGTAATGAAAGAACAAATGGGGTACAGCAGGAATTCTGAGTTCATCAGCCACCCCAGTGAATTGCTAAAAGACTGCATGTTTTCACAGTGCGACTGGCTGCTGCAAGAAATAAGAAAGCACCAAGAAACAAGATATTTTCTAAGCTTTATACTTTCAGGAAATATGCAGATAACCCAGTTGAAATGATTACTAGTTTATGATGCAAATCAAAAGCACTCTATAGGATTCTTCCATATTGCAGCATGTTTGATACTTCCAAATATCAAATAATTTCTTCTAGGTAGATCCCTTTCTTTATCAAAAGATATTCTTCCCTTGGGAGAGGGTCACAGAAGAGAAGTTAAGTGGTTTATAAATTATATAGTTGTCTGGTATCTTCAGACAATTGTTCTTAACTATGTATTTATTTTCAAATATTTAATTACCGTATTGCCGGTTACAAAAGTCCTTCTTTTTAAATTTCCTCCTTTCTGTTGACTCACTGTTCATAGTGCTTTGTTACCACCTCTGAGGTCGGACAGTGGAGGAATATTAATGCGGGGGCCATTTCTCTGATTGTTAGTAGCTCTGCTGTGTCTGGATGAAATAATCTATTCCACCACTGCCAACTGTTAAATGCTTAATCTTCTCCAGGCATCATGCGAGTGGTACATATCTATTCTCTTTAGTCCTTACCAAAATCCCCGCAAACTAGGTACTGCTATACCAATTTCTTTTTTAAAAGAAAAACAACTGAACATTATGAAGTTCATATAATTTTCCCAATGCCCCCCGCTAACAAGTGGCAAATCCACGTCTGACTAATTCTGAAGCCCTCATTTCCCCCAACCTGGCACATTGTGTCTTTGAGTGTAATTAGAGTTGACTGTACCATGGAATTTACTTATTGGAATTAAATTGGAATATGAATTGGGGAAGCATGGCAAAGCCTTTGGAATCAAATGACTGGTTTTAAATCTCAGAACTTTATCTGACATCACAGAGACTCAGTTTCCTAGTGGAGATAAAATACCTAACTTTATGGGGTTGTTCCAATAATTAAAGGAGGTAAAAATTTATAGCACTCAACACAGATTTGTTCAATAATTTTGGGGGGAGTTTCTGTCCTTCCCATAAGTTGTTTAACCATATTTATTGAGCACCAGGTACTTTTCTAAGTGTGGGGAGGATACAGATGAAAAAAAAAAAGCCTTGAATTTTTTGCTCAAAAATGGGAGAAACTCAGTCTTTTGGAGGATTGAGATACAAATATTTATAATGTAATCTAGAAGGCACATGGGTTTTTTTTTTAAAGATTTTTTTTGATGTGGACCAGTTTTAAAGTCTTTATTGAATTTGTTACAACATTATTTCTGTTTTATGTTTTGGTTTTTTGGCCGCAAGGCATGTGGAATCTTAGCTCCCTGACCAGGGATTGAACCCGCACCCCCTGCATTGGAAGGTGAAGTCTTAACCACTGGACTGCCAGGGAGGTACCCTTAAAGAATGAACATTCCTGGGAGTGAGTCAGGCATGGAGAGTTGAGAAAAGGAATACTAGGCAGAAAGGAATGTGAGAGCTAAGGCATGGGGGTGCAAAACAGCATTTAGTGTTTCTGAATCATAGAGGAAGAGATGGAGGTAATGTTGGAGAGAAAGGCGGGAGTCATATTCTCTGGGGATCTCATACATCCTGGTAAGAGTGTGCATGAATATTTTTGTTGGAAATGGGGAGGTATAGAAGTGTTTTAAGTTTATAGGTATCTCTGGCAGACCAATGTGTAGGGTGGATTTTAGGGGAACAAAATGAGTAAGGGAGTTAGACTCTATTGCAGTTGTGTAGGCAGGAGGGGATGGGAGCATGACCAGGGCCAACTGGAGTAGGGGACAGAGAGGAGAGGATGGATTTGAGAAATGCTTAGAAAGTAAATTTAATGGATTTAGGAGATAGAAGGAGAGAAAGGAGTTTAGAATGATTGGTTCCTAATTTAGGTAAATTGGAAGGATGGTAGGACAATAAACTGAGAGAAAATAAGGAGCAGTGTGAGTGCAGTGGAGATGCGTCACACAGATGTCCTTTCAAGAGTACCTGTTACAGGAAATGTAGTGACCGGTAACTATAACTGTAGCACCTTTGGATCTGCCATGACAAAGGACTGCTGAGCTATCAGCCAATGCCTGATCACTGTGGTAATTCCAGAGCTGGGCCATTCCCGTCTGGTATAAGACATTTCCACTGCTCTGGCCAATACTCTCAGAACTACTCTGCAGTATGAGGCTCTTCCTACCCAATTCTGCCTCCAGTCTCTTTCACAGTATCAGACCTGCACTGTGGTCTGAAGGGTCTCTCTGCCTATTCCAGTGCTCTCTACCCATCACAGGTGTGTCTCCTAATAAAGCTCTTTCATCTCTAATCCCAATGTGACAATTTGGAGGATCCGTGTAGACATAGGTGGGGTGAAAGGGATGAAACGAGATCAATTACAGACACACTAAGTCTGATATGACAGAGAAATCTGGCTGGAAATCTTAGACAGTTGGATAAGCAAATTAGAAAATCAGACATAGAATGTGTAGAATTGGGACTATTCAGCACACTGTAGTGTGTAATCAAAACTATGAGAGTGGATGGAATCACTTGGGCAATAGGACTAATGTGAAAGCGGGTGTTTTTATATTCAGGCAAATTAAAGTGCATTAGAGCACACACAGATCAACCCGTTCTCCATTCCTTTCATCCTGTCTGTGCTTCTCCTCTTTCCTGCTGGACATATTGCCTGTGCCAACCATCTCCTCTGAGCACATAGCACATCTAAGGCTCTTCATGGCCAGGATTAGCACTCACTCTTGTATTAGTTGTGCCTTATATCTCCATCTTTTCCAGAAAAGGGGTAATTCTTAGCTCTCCTCTTAAGGTCACTGCCGTCAGGCTCAAGTTCCAGGCCATCTGGGGTCTGATGCTCTTACCCTTGAAGACAGTTGAAGGCCCAAGACACTGCCGTAGGGCAGCAGGTTTCTACTGTGAATTCTCTGATTTTAGTCCCCACTTCTTGGTTTTACTCCGTAGATTTTCAGAATTTCTAGCTTTGTTTTCACCTGATATGGAAGAGATTTCCATCTGTTCACTTCTGGTGATTACTCTAGTTTTGTAATTAGTCATTTCTGGCAGGGCAATTCCCTCTATCTCCAGAGCTCTACCTCTAGTCTGAAGTTCCAGCTTCTCTGTAATCTTATAAATGGGGAGCCTCTTACAGTTCTTCTTTTAGCCAGGTGACACTGCTTTGTGGCTCTTCATGCTTTCAGAAGGCTCTGGCATTCCAAGGAGTCTTGTTTTGTCCAAGTGGCTCTAAATGTGAAGTGAATCCTGTAGTATTATTGTGAAGGCATTCCCTACACATGTCTGGATCCACTTGTCTTTTGCCCTGGC